>NC_056750.1:702853769-702876342 GCF_019279795.1 Protopterus annectens | reverse complement strand
CTCTTCTCAAACAGATGGAATCGTCATCCCCATTAGCATTCTCATCAATAGATCCATACAGAAATCTTACATCCCCAAACTGTGATGTGCAGCCTTTATTCTATCCCTCCACAAAGGAGGGAAAAATATCTCAAACTTCTGCCCCATAGACATTCTCTCCCCAATTTCAAAAATTCTTGAAAAATGCATCCACCTCCAGCTCATGCCTTTCCTTACCAAAAACCAACTTATCAGTCCAACACAACATGGTTTCTGACTTGGCCATAGCACAATAACTGCTCTTCTCTCTTTCCTAGACATAGTATACCGTGCCCGTGATTCTGGAGAAATTGTATCCGCAATTCTTTTAGACCTCTCCAAGGCTTTTGACACATTCTCCCATGCCCATCTCCTGAGCCACCTTTCTAAGCTTAATCTCTCTTAGAATACCCTATCCTGGTTCAAAAGCTACATGTCTGACCAATATCAGGCTGGAAAATGGAGAAATGGCACCTTAACCTTCCTACCTACCCCCACTGTGGTACCCCAGGAATCCATACTCTGTCCAATGCTGTTTAATATCTTTATCAATGACTTCCATGCAGCCATTCCTAACACTAAGATTATATAATATGCAGATGACTCAACTTTAGTCTTCTCCAACTTTAACCTCCCCGAGCTCCAAACAGAAACTCAAACTGCCTTCTCAACCACAGAGAACTGGATGCTTCAAAACCAACATTCTACTATTATCTCCCTCAAAATCCCTCCTTCTCAATAAAAACTCTTTCCAAATTATCAACCATGCAAACTCCACCATAGAAGTCATTTCTTTTGCTAAACCTCTTGGGGTAACTGTAGATGAACACCTATAATTTGATACCCACATTATGAAAACACATCAAAAACTTGGCATGCTGTACAGAAACTTCCACCATCCCTCTTCTTCTACAAGACAAACCCTCACTACTACCTACTTACTACCAGCATGCTGTACAGAAACTTCCACCTTCTCTCTTTTTCTACAAGACAAACCCTCGCCACTACCTACTTACTACCATCACTGTTGTATGGTGCTCCCCTACTAACCAACCTATTTTCCTCTACCTCTTCCAAACTGGAAATCTGTTATAATAAAATTTCAAATTTTGCTACCAAATCCAAGTACTCCTCCCACCACTGTACAGCCCTCCGCCTGCTAAAAATGACTAGAACACCCCAAATTATAATCAACAGCAAGGTAACAACCCAAATAATAATCAGGATTTTCGCAAGAGTGGTTCCAAGGTGACATCTTATGTAACCGGTCCAAACAAATATCAGTGTCAACAACGCAAGAGGAACAATCGACGCAGGAGGTAACTACGATGGACAATGCTGAAAATTTGACTATTTTGTCCAGTAATAATGGCGATTTTAATGTGTATAATTATTCTTCCATGATTATTGCACAGGATATGGTTGAATTTTTGATGAAAGGGTTTAATTTTATACCTAATTCTAAGCCTAATGTTGGTCGCTTGTTATGTGATTTGAAAGTGTTTGTTTGGAAGCTTAATTTAAGCACATTATTTAATAATTCTAGCCATTTTTCAACGAGTGAATATGTGTCTAGTGTTTTTAATCCTCCTCTGGATGTTAACTTGGCAGCTTTTGAAAAAATTACAGAGATTCATTTTAGGTCTTTGGTAACTAATTATTACCGTAAACCTGACATTCACAAATGTAACATTTTAACGGAACAAAAGCAGTTTATTGACTATGTAAAGGTCCATAATATTCGTGTCATGCAACCTGACAAGGGAGGGGGAGCAGTGTTTATGGACGAGGATGATTATGTGAATAGGATGTATAAGATGTTACTTACATCTAACTATTATAAAGTTTCGTTAAATGAATTTAATCAGGCATACCACCGCGTAAAATCACAATTAAGTGATTTGTTCATTGATGGGGTTATATCTATAGACACATATCATTTTTTAACTATGCCCACCCCTTTAACACCAGTTATTTTTGGAGTACCAAAACTCCATAAGAATATGGGTGATCCTCCCTTGCGACCAATTATAGATGCGCGTAAGTCTATCATATACGCATGTGCAAAGTGGGTCGACACAAAATTAAAAGAAGTATTAAAAACAGAAACCCAAATCTGTCGTGATTCATGGCATGTTTTGGAACATTTAAATAGAATACCATTTGATGTATCATATGGGTTTCTAACTGTGGACATTAAAGATTTATACACTGTTGTCCCACACAGTCTAGGCATGGAATGGGTAAGAGACTACTTATTGTTAAACCAGACTCCAGGCAAAAATGTAGACCTGATTATTTCGCTTTTGGATATCGTTCTTAATAACAACTATTTTATGTTTCAAGGCAAGTTGTTTTTACAAAAATCAGGTGTTGCCATGGGCTCGCCATGCGGTGGCAGTTTTGCCAATTCTGTGATGGCTTTTTGGGAACGTACTTATCTTTTTCAACATCAGTTTTTTAAAGACATAGTTGTCTGGTATACTCATTACCAAGACGACATGTTCTTTATCATTCATGGTAATTTTGATGATGCCCAAAATTTAGTAAAAATTATGTCCACATTTACTTCTTTTTTAGAGTTTACTTTTAATTTTAATAGTGAAACAATTAATTTTTTGGATATTTCCTTGAGTAAAGATGCATGCAATCATTGTTATAGGACTTCAATATACCGTAAGCCCTTTTATAGTAATTCTTTTTTACACTTTGCAAGTAACCACCCATACTTTCAAAAAAGAGGAGTGGTGAAAGGCCAATTAGCTAGAGCCTCAAGAATGTGCTCCCATGATGATGACTTTGTTATAGAATGCAATGTTTTATCTAATATGTTCAATAATCGTGGTTACCCTACATTGTTAGTTAATGGTTTGATCCAGGAAATTATTTTTAAAAGGTCTAAAAACCTTCTGGGCCCTATTTTTTGTAATATTAGGGCCATGGCATACGAAGGTAATAATGATTCCATATTGAGAATTCATAATGATGATATGGGAATAAATATAAATAAAAATAATAAGTACATAACCATTTTTTTGACACAATTTAATGACATTTCACATGAAGTTAGAGCAATATTAAATTTAAACTGGGGTCTTATTACACTGGACTCTACTTTAAATAGAATTCTTGGACATAGACCATTGATAACTTATAGAAATGGTCCTAACCTTAAGAGATTATTTGAGATACCATATCAAAAGCGTAAGAACATTAGAGGTATGTTCAAATGTGGAAGGTGTAAATACTGTAAATATATTTTAACAGGGCCTTCATTTTGTATTAATGGATATCAATATTCTATACAAGATAAATACAATTGTGAAAGTCAAGGCATAGTATATTTAGCCCAGTGCAAATTGTGTCCAGTATTCTATTTAGGGAAAACAGAGCAACAACTCAAACAACGTATATATGAACATATTTATGTGATTTCTAAAAATATTCAGACTCATGCATTAGCAAGACACATCAATGAATTTAGCACACATAGTTTTCAGTTTGTGGTGGTCCAAAGTGTCTCTAAGAATCCAAGAGGTGGACCGTGGCATCTTAGACTTGAGGAACAAGAATTGCTGTGGTAACTACGCACAAATGCATGTGTTTTTCCTGGTATCAACGATATGTGTTCCATAAAATGTATACTTAGATTAAAAGCTTTGGATAGATGATTTTAGTAGGTAAATTAGCAATTATATGATAGTTATTATATGATATTTATATTTGATATAAATGTATTTTTCGTTTTATACATATATATATAAAAATGTTTTTATATGAAACGAAGTATATTAGTTATTTTATTACTATATATGTATACATAAATTTATATACATATATATTTTTAACTTGTATAACTTTAAGAGTATGTATTTTAGGTGTTGTCTTAAACAAAGGCTTGAGTAGTATACTAATAGTATAATTTAGTTTAATCAATTAATTATTTAATGGGATAATTGATGTTTATCTTTGTATTTAAGCAAGGTATGTGTTTGATTTATTTGTCTGAGGAAGTGCACGTACTGATGGTGCATGAAAGCGCTAACAAATAAATTTGTGGATTCGGCTTCGTGATCTGTGGATTTCTTTCTTTCCTTTGAGGTTTATAGAACTCCCCAACTACCTTGACTACCTCCAACTCACTACAGCCCACAAGCTAATATTTAAACCAACTAAATGCCCAGCACTAACTAACATCTTACAATCGTACACCCCACAAAGAACTGTAAGATCTGCACACCAAAATCTAATCACTGTCCACAAACCGAGCCATCACACTGGTCAGCTTCTCCTATCCTTTTCATTAGCCAAAAAATGAAATTCTCTCCCACCTTCTCTAAGAAATTCTGAAAACTTTGAACACTTATAAACTCATCTCCATTCCTACCTCTCATCTAATTGGAAATGCAATTGCATTCTCCCTACCTAACTTACTAGTAACTTTACTCCATACTGAATTCCTAAACAACTGCCTCATTCTGAATATAATGTAATCTAACGTCAATATCATGAGTGTATGTGTATATATATATATATATATATATATATATATATATATATATATATATATATATATATATATATATTGTAAATAGTTTACTTTCCACCTTTTATTCTCCCTTTTCTGGGAACAATTCTCTTTACTGCCATCATGCAATTTTAGATGCTATGTAACCAATGTACAACTGGTCTCTAATTTGAAATGTAATGTATGTTTTGCAACTTTTCTATTATACTTTGCTTATTTTTACTATGTAATATGGAACTTTTCTCCCCCGGCCTCCACTGAAAATGGGCTCCCTGAGCCCAGTGGACCTTCCCAGACATCAAACTGGAAATTAATAAATAAGACAGGAATATAGTAAAGTATAGCTTAGATGTTTTCTTCATTTATTTGAGACAGTCCTATAATGTTTTAAATATTTCCTGTGATTTTGAACTCTTGATGTAACTGATTACTTACTGAGTATTGTCTTGTTCTATTTATTATTTAAATCTATTTAAACCTTTTAAGTGTGGCTGGTCTTTTCAGAGACATTTAAGCTCTTAGTGTACTTGCATTTCTATTTGGTGATACTGTACAGGCCACTCCTAAAATAGCCTTTCTCTTGGTCAAACTACCATTTGGATTATTAGTAACATTACACGGTAGAATTTGACACCCTTTGTTAAGGGCCTTAAAGTAGCTGATAAAGGGTTCTGGTGGCAGTAGTAACTACCTTATAGTCTGGGCAGAAGGGGGCATAGCTAGTAAACCTGTGCCAGCCTTTCCCAGGTGTGTGTGTGTGTGTGTGTGTGTGTGTGTGTGTGTGTGTGTGTGTGTGTGTGTGTGTGTGTGTGTGTGTGTGTGTGTGTGTGTGTGTGTGTGTGTGTGTGTAAAACAAATCTCCAAGAGTGTGTGTGTGTGTGTCAACTACTTGGGCAGGGACATGAAGCACTGGTTGGACAGAGTGAGAGTGTTACAGTACTTGGCTTGGAACCCTGGCTACGATTTTGACTCTATAGCTGTGCCAGTGGGGAGTCTTTTTGGGGAGCTGGAGAAAGAGGGAGAAACCAGCCCCAGACGGACTGTGATCTCTCTGTGCTCGTAAGGGAAATTGCAGTTTACTGTGCTTGTACTTGTCATCTTCTCAGTGTGCATGTCCCCCACTGTTGCCAGTGGTGAGGATTGAGGCTCCTTGATTACTGGGCCAGTGCAGGAGTGTCACATGCTGTATCAGAAGGAAGGTGAGTAATGCAGAAAGGAGATACTTGGCTACTAAGCATGTCTAACAAAGTGGGTTTTCTGTGCCTTGAAATGCTGCTTAATGGGTAGGTGCTTCATTTGGTTACAGATAATGCATCTTTGCAATGGATAAGTAGGCAAACTGATGGTGGATAAATGATAAAATATCTACCAACCTATGCAGCAAGTGAAGCACATTTCCAATAGAATCACTAATAAATATCCAGTCCTTTTCAAAAAAATTGTGTATACCCTATGATAGTCTCCCAACAAATTCCTTTTCAGTAACATTGTATAATACAAAATAAACTAGTTCACAAAACTGTGCCAGTAGTAATAGTGAATACAATACTTCTACTCTATACCAACTACTGCTTACCCCATATTATAAGTCAAATCATCTTTACCTCGCTTATCTAGGCTATGTAGCTATTGGCCGTTTGGGCAGTTTTTCCATCTCTCTCAACTTTCTGATTTAAAAGCCCGCATTTGCACTTGTTTCTTTCCTGTAACTAGTCTAATCCAGATACAGATTTTTAGTTTTAGCACTTGAATTTGCTTATTCATGCTCAGCACTTGTTCAGAACTTGTTGTAAGCACTAAATAAGCTGCAAATTACTACAGCACTCAACCTTCCTCATTACCTAGAGAAAAACTGTTTTTCCTCACTTGCGTGGAGAAAAACAGTTCTTGTACTCACTTTCCTCACTTGTCTAGTGGAAAATAGTTTTTTATTCAGGCATGTCCAAGGGTCAGTTCCCAGTGTTGTCTCCTGTCTATCTGATGAATTTGGGCATCTTGGGGCAATGTAGCAATTGCCTCATGTACACAGACAACCCTCTTCTCCTACCACGCGACACTACAACCTGTGAAAGATGCACTTATCTAGGCAAACTGGAGATAAATCTCTCTCCAACCAAGACTGAACTTGACAGTCAAGAGGAGAAGGTAAACACTTGCACCACACAACACTCATCACATAGTCTCATTAAACCTACACCACCAAAATCCACACATAGAAACACAGAAACATTCACGGAGGCTCTCATTAATAATCTGCTCAAGTGACAGAGACCTCCAAAGCAGAAACACAAGCAACCTCCACCCCCCAACACAACCCAAATGACACATAACCCATAGACTCAGTGTGCCACCCAACCACAGCCCATAAGGCAAAACAACATACCCAACATACTAGTCATAGGTGACTCTATAGTCAGACACACTGATGTCCCACTCAGCAGGCTAACCAAGGAGAAGGTTACTGTCAGCTGCCTGTCAGGTGCCAGGATCCACCACATAACCCACTCACTCGGGTCACTCCACAACAAGTACAAATAGGACTCTGTCATTGTCCATGTTGGTGTGAACGACCTGAGATGTACCTCCCTGGACTACATGAAAAGAGACATGGAAGAGCTCTCTGATCTTGTAGCCCAGGCAGGTATCACCCTAGCCCTGAGTATCATCCTGCCATTGCCTAGAATGATACTGCAGTACAAGGACAAAATGATTAACTTCAACAATTGGCTAAGCTTCTGGTGTTGCTCTAAAGGGATCCAGTATCTGTCTGCCTGGGATGACATGGTTGACAGACCACGATGCTTTGCCAGAGATGGCCTGTACCTGTCACCCCTGGGATTCCGAATACTGGCTAAGGCTCTTGCGGCTCCGATAGTGCCTTTTTTAGGTAAGGTTCAAATGACAGATTCACTACCATAACAGGAACAGGCAAGCAAAAACTGAGGGTAATGCTACTCAATGCTAGAAGTCTAAATCTGAAAAAGCACTCCCTCAAGGCACTCCTTAAAATGGAGAACATAGTTAACTGTACAGTGACTGAGACCTGGTTCAAGGCTCCAGAGAGCACCCCTGCATTACCAGGCTATAACTCATACCAGAGTTTTTGGCCATCTAACCTCGACCAGAACACCAAAGGTTGAGGTGTGTCCATATGCATTAAGGATATCCACACCTCCAGGCTAGTTGCTCACCATAATGCATCCAAGGTTATCCAAATGCAACTAACTCTGGGCAAAACTGCAATCCAAATTGTAGTTTGCAACAGATCCCAGACCATGCCCCAGGATTCCCATTCTTTCCTTGATATAATGGAAAATATTAGGGTTCAACCAAACACCCTAATAATGGGCAATTTCAAGTACCCTACCATTAACTGGGAAAACTACTCATACCAACTCCTTCACTCAATGTTTTCTGGAATGCATAAATTCTAATGCTTGGCTCAACTTATCCACACCCCAACAAGGAGCAACAATATCCTAGACCTAGTCATTACCGACATGAGTGACCGATGTTCCACATCTGAAGTAAACTCCTCTGTCAAATCTGACCATAAGCTAATCACCCTAGATACCCCCCCCCCATTAAGGAAACTAGGGTAAAAAAATTCTGCAAAGCCAACTTCATGCTCAAGACAGAAGTGGTGAACTTCATGACACCCATGCAGATAAACAATACAGTTATGACTGCTGCATCCTACACAAATGCACTCTATAAGCACTTAGACGTGTGTATGAATCGTGCTTTTGCAAACAGAACCAAGATGCTATCCTCCAAAAGAAGGAAGCCAATCTAGTGGTCCTCTGCCATAAACTCTACAACAGAAAGAAGAAACTGTTGCAAGAGAGAGTAAAATCCCATGAGTGGAGGAACTCCCTGGTCAGCCTCAGTAAGAAGCTGAAATCCCTTATAAGATCCTCCAAAGCTAGCTATGAAAACAAAATTGCCACTGATTCTAAGGACAACTACAAAGCATTCTATAGCTATGTCAAGCATCTCAATGGCAACACCCAGATCTGCTCCGAGTTATAGCATGAAAATTACAGAACCAACTGATATTGCCAACATCCTGGCAGATAGGTTCAGTGCTAACTTTACACCCCTCTCACCCTCTTAAAGGCCCATATCTATACAGGAAGAATGCAGAGTCCCTGTAATCGCAACTATGCAGGTAAAAGCTGCACTCTGTAAAGCCAAAAACACAGCATCCATGGGACTGGACAACATCCCAGGCTGCGCTTTACACAATCTTCAGAACAAACTGGCTCCCCACCTAAGCACCATGTTCAATCATAGCCTCACGTCAGGCTTTGTGCCCACTGAATGGTGCACAGCAACAGTTATCCCACTCCACAAAGGAGCCACCACTGATCCCGGGAACTATCACCATATTAGCCTGACGAGCTAGTCTGCAAGGCATGGATTATATCATCATGGAACTCATAAACAGATATTGGTAACCTTCAAACTCTGGACCCCACCCAGTTCGGATTTGTGAAAGGCAGATCATGCCTCCTGAACCTGATTGGCTTCTTTGAGGCAGTCTCCAAAGCCATAGACGATGGTAAGGTGGTTCACATGGCCTGTCTTGACCTTGCCAAGGCTTTCTACACCATCCTCCATTCTGGAATTATAGCTAAACTCCCTACACTAGGTATAAATCCCTATGTCACAAGATGGGTTGCCAACTGGTTCACTGACAGAACCCACACTGTAAAAGTTGCAGACTCCAAATCTGACTTCAAACCAGTGAGAAGTGGAGTACCACAGGGTTCAGTCCTGGGACATCTCCTGTTTGGTATCTACTTCTCTGAAGTACAAGCTAACAAAGGAGGCCTTTGACTAATGGAGTTCACAGATGACTGCAAACTAGGAGCCATAGCAGAGTCCCCAAATTATCTGGACATCATACAGAAGGGCCTCACTGATGCAGATGCCTGCTGTCAGAGCCATGGCCTCAAACCCGATGCCTAAAAGTGCATTGTCATCCCCTTTGGTAAAAACTCTGTACCCATGAACTACCACATAGGCGCAGTCTACTTAACACCAAATGTATGATAAGAGACCATGGGATCCAGGAGGACAGTAGTCTCTCCTTTGATAATCACATCGCCACAGTAGTCAGGAAATCCTTCTACGTGGTACACCATCACGAAAGGGTTCTCATTCAGAGGAAAAGAGGTCATTGTTCCCCTCTACTCGTCACTCAGACCCATTATAAAGTACAGCGCCCCTTTTGGAATGTATCTCACAAGACATCTGCAACAGCTGGAAAGGCCACAGAAGTACCTCACAAAGAGTATTATTGGCCTCAAACAGATGCCCTACACTGACCGTCTCAAACTCCAGCTTTACTCCATAGCATATCACCTACTCTGAGGTGATCTCTGCTTAACATATAAAGCTTTGTCAAACCCAGAGCTGTTGGACATGCTACACTTAAAGAAATCCCAATCCCTCTGAGCTGCACACTCTAGGGACCTAAACCTTGTCACCACAATAAACAGGACATGCTCGAGGGATAGCTTCCTGTCCCAGAGACTTCCCATACTCTGGAACAAGCTACCCATCTATTTCAAGCAAAGTTCCTCATTAGCACTCTTCAAGAAAAATCTTCAATAGATGGGAAATAAGGAATACACCCTGGGGATCACTTCTGTGGCTCTACTCGACAGGGCTACAGGAAAATAACTTTCTTGGGTGGCGTAAGCCAGGGAACCTTGTTGGTTAGGTTTACTTAGGCCCTTGGGCTGAAAGCCTAGTACCACCTATTAACCTCAACACAATTCCTCCTGCACTGCAGTTTACCTATCACAGGATCCTTCAAAATCAGCCTATGTAAACTTATGAGTGTAGAATCTTTTTTTCACCCAGCTTCACACCTAGGATCAGTACAATTACCCATACCTGTACATTACTATACCTTTCAACTGTACGGAGTTTCTCAGTATTTCCTGGTTTGGGGTTCAAAATAGGGTGTCATGAATTCGCGAGGGGTCCCTTTAAATCCTACTTTAATTTTTATTTTCATTGTTATGCTCATGTTTGTCATCACACACCACCAGTGTGTCCCACGGCATTATCACTGTGTAGAGTTGTGCGAGCCCGTGAGTACAAGCCACAGGCATTCTGATGGGGAAATAGAGAACCACTTGTTAACACACAGTACGGTATTCTACTGTGTACTATTGTGTTGGGGGTGGAGCCTTGGATTAACCATGAGAGAGTGAGCAAGAAGTAAAATGAAAAAAAAAAAGCAAAAAAGTTAGAGCTAGGCAGACAGCCAAAGTGGATGAGACAAGTAGCGAGATTCAATGGACTGTTTACTGGAGCGGTCACAGTGTGGACAGCACGTATACTTATTTTTCTTTTGAATTTGCAAAGTCACCCTTGCTCCAGTCAAATGAGATTTTGGAAGGGTGCTGTGTGGATGGCAGAACAGATTAGAAGCAGTGAAACAACATAAATTAGTAGACTTGGTCAGTCTACGATAAACTATAATGCAGGATAAGAAAATGATCAAGTACTTCCTCCCTGAGATAAGTGAATTTATTTGTTAGTGGAATTGGAAACTGAAAAAAAAGTCAATGCAAGTGCAATGTCAGGGACAAATCTTATAATCAGGAACAAATCCAGAAATAATCAGACAGAGACACTTTTACAATATTAGCTATATATACATATATATATATATATATATATATATATATATATATATATATATATATAAATCTAGGACGTTTGCTCAACTGAACAAATGACCAAAATCCAAATGGCCGGGCATAGACCTACTCACCAGCAAGTATGCCAGATGGTGGTTTCCTGAGGGTAACATCTTTATTTGCTATAAAAGAGTAGCTGAGAACCCTAATACAAAGTTCACATGCTAGTGGTGACAGAATTCCTTACTGATGACTTTGCAGGTGGGTTTAGTGAACACATGCATGGTTATTCCAGTAACAGCAACCAGTTTGGATTCTGTAATAGTAAGCAGTGGAGAGCTCTTTGGTCATCCTGTAAAAAAACTTGCAAATCTTGTTCACTAAAGTAGGGTTTTAGAATAAATTCAGCAAAGGGTATAACTGATTTTGTTAAGCAAGAAAGTGATGCTTCTAACTTCAGATTTCAGAACAATGTGCATTTTGGCAATGTTTGCACTGGGAAGGAGCTTTGTGTGATACATTTCTGTGGGATTTAACGATAAGACACTGATTAAGAATGAACTCTATGGATTTATGTAAAATACCTTGGAGAATAGGTTGTTTAATGGATACTGCAAGTGAATAGGGAAATCCTCTCAGTTACCAAATAGTCCCAAATATCCTCACTAAGGATGTTAAAGGTAATGGATAGATTGTTCATAGTGCAGTAAAGTCAGTTCATTGTACTGCCTACAGGACTGGAGTACTTTCCCGGCAGCTATGATTCAGTTATTCATATACATGGTTATGTTGGCTCCCAAATAAGGATGTTTAGGAACAGCTAGAAGAGATCTAGCTCTTGGGCTGATCCTTGAGGCTAGATATATGGAAAATATGGCAACATAAAATGAGACCTATGGATGCGTAGAAATCAGGTACAAGAGACAGTTATATCATTTAATTACTACTGAGCTAAAAAAATCCATTTTAATGGATTACATTCATATTTGAGGGTCATAATTATTTCAGTGGAAATGCCACCAATAAGCAAGCCATTGATCCTGCTCTACACAGTCTGAAATTCTCTACTTGTGCTCCTAAACTTATATGCATCACTTATGAATATCTGTCTAGATGAGACAATGTTCCTGCAATGACATAACTATGGTCCAAATAGAGAGGAGCCCGTAAGATGTGCAAGTTTGTTATTGAGACACCTAACATTGAGAAGAGTGACCTTACTGTGGTTAAGTATGTCCATTAGATGAATTTTGGCTAAAAGAGACACTTCTGAGGCACATGGGGCATTTGGTAGTATGCAGAAATGCTTGATTGAGAAATGCAACACATCCCTTGCAAACCAAGTAGGACTACTTAACATCTTGCCCAAGGGTGATACTCTGGTTCCCATTAAATGACAACAGCTATTAAGCGAATTATTTAAGCCACTTCTCATTTATGTAGCTAAGCATTACTCTTGGTAAAGGAAGGATTCCACTTTAGGCCACATTTCACCCATACCCATCATGTAGCTAGACAGTTTTGTTGTATCTCTCTGCACTTTCATCAAGGTTTTGCACTCCATTTCATTCATCCCCACATGGATCACCACTGCCATAGTCATGTTGGTCAGAGCTGTACATGGTTCATCTTATGCCTTGTTCCTTTCCCTGGTCTGTTGTCCCTCAAATGTAAGATGAGGATCAACAAAAAATATGTTCCGTTCCTGTCTGGCTAGTACTGTTAAACTCAGGAGCAAGCCAGATCTAATTTCTGTGCCTCTCAACTCAAAGGAGCAAAAAAGTCCTTATTTCTGATCTTTCTACTTTTAAAAACATAGCAAGCTGTATGCTACAACTTACACCACACACAAAGCACTGAAGTGCTTCAGCCCTGACCAAAATTAATTATTGATTTCTGTACATCATACATGTATTCACTGAAATATCCTCTTAGTACCCATTAACACCTTGTGCTCTGGGTGGCTGCCCCATTCACCTGACCCTGTCTTCACATCTGATATTTGCCTTGGGGAAAGGATCCTGATAGCCCTTTTAATTCCTGTGATCCTGGCACCTGAAAGGCAGCTGACAGTAACCCTAGCCTTGTACAGCCTGAAGCAAGGGGAATCTGTATGCCTCATAATTAGGTCACCAGTCACAGTACATTTTTATCAGAAGTTGGTATAGCATTATTTGATTGGGAGCAGCATTCTATGTGTGGATGGAGTACGTGAGCCAAGGGACTTCTGCTACAGCTTAATATTGCAAGTTCTAGGATGCTTTGGGAAGGATTTTTATGTCTTCAACATAAAACATTTTAGTATGTTCTGTCTGAGAGTGTGGTAGGGGTTGAGATGAAGGTGCAACTATATGATGTTCACTGCATATTCTTGTTAATGTGGGGGATGCCTCCATGTAAACTAGATATTTACACCTCTCGGACAGTTTTCTGTGTTTAGTGGGAATTCATTATTGGTGAGTATAAGGCAGTTTCTACACTGAGACACTAAGGGCTAGAATGCTGGTGTTGAAAATGTTTGATGCTTACAGTAGTGACCCTTGCTTTATGTATTCCCTGGCAAAGTTCCCAAGGAAGCTAAGCTTAGGGAGGGCTGTGTGAAGTAGCATGCAACTAGTATCATTGGTGTCACTAGAAATGCACACAGTGAGCCAGTGATCTCAGTACAGCTAGAAGCAAAGAGCAGCAACAGACAAAGATAAATGCACGTTAATGCTGCCCTGGGAACAATCAAGCAGCTGGCAACTAAGGGAACAACAGATGATTTGGGAGAACTGATTAAAAGGAAAAATAAAAAACACACTCACTACCCACTATTCAGTTACAACTGTAGCGGCGGTGTATGGAGTGCATCTCATCACTTGACCATGCTATAATTGGCAATTAAATAAAACAGAAGAAACTAGAGAACCAACCAGAATACAATTCTGGTCAAGCCATTGGTACTCAAACAATTAAGATAGTAGAAATTAATCTTCTCTTACAAGAATAACAGATATATTTTCCCTGATTCCTCCCCTTCCAACATCTAGCTCAGCAAGCTCTTCTAATTTAAGAAAAAAATGTAACATATTTACACTTTAACAGGTCAACAAGTTTCAGCAACAGGAATAACAAAACAAATCAATCACAATATGGCTTTTACTTCCTTTTTGTAGACAGTCAGAAAACCTGTCAAATTTGGTTGAAACTGTTGCCAAACCAGTGCACATCTGTATGTCTTCAGAGCAGTCTGACAACATTTTTATGCTCTGATATGAGTTAGAGCATTTTTCTGTACATCTGTTCTATGTATTTTCTACTTTGTTTTAGTGTAGCTAGGTGATGACAGAAGACTGACTCTGGTGTCCAGGTTCAATTACCTGTAAAATAGATTGATAGGTAGGCAAACCATAGACTGACATAGATGGATATTCAGCATGTATCTGCTGATGCTTGCTCAGTATGTATGGTTTAGACCCCCCTTCCATATATCTATCCCTTTTAAACACTGTTGTCCGTATGTATGTAATAACCTGGGACAATAGTTAAGCATTTCTAACTTAGAAAAACAGAAGCCATGACTGGTAGCTACAGTGGTATTTAATTTCAAAACAAGTCTACAGCTAACAGACAGCAATTAGGGATACACAATTCTAGATTAGTCAGGGTGTGCCACAGGGCTCTATCCCAGGGTATTAATTGTTTAGGCTGTTCTGTCAGATACCTTTCTCACTGGAGGTTTCCTACAGTCTGTATGCAGATGAGTTGAAAATGAGAACTGGTTGTTTGTTACAGATAGGGCATATCTGCAGATGAAGTTGATCATTTGGACGCAGGAGAATAATATGCTGATAAATCTCAAATACTTAGTTTTTAATGTGTTTGGGAGTCATAGATTGATGGGTGAATTTCTAATTCAGTACATAGTGATTGAAACTCTAGATGCATTTAAGGGCCTGGGCACATGGGTAGACCATGCTCTAAATTTTCTGATAACCAATTGGACAATAGATTTTAAAAGCCTTTTTATACCATCTATAGTTTTATAACTAAGAAATCAGAAACAATGAAATAATTGCAAGTTACATTAGACCCAAACCAGAGTATGGAATAATATGGAAGCCTTATAGGAAAACAAGTATGAGTAAATTGGAAAGTACAGCAGAAATGTACCAAGGGCATTCATGGATGTGAACATTTAAGGTGTTAGGAAAGATTAATGTATCTGAACGTATACATTGTCTCATAGACATTTAACAGCAGAACTTATTTAGGTATATAGGGTGTTTAGAGACAACTACCTCTGGGAGGATTTGGAGTTATCAATGAGAAGTAGGGAATCAGACAACCTATAAATTGATATGTGTTTCCCAATAAAATCTGACTGGGTAATAAATATCCATTTTCAGTGCAGACCTGAGGAGAAAAGTAGTATAAATGTGACTTAAAAAAGTAGAATGCATGGGATACAGTAAAGCATGAGGACACACCAGTTGTGTAGTAATAAAAATAAAAATATAGGAGATAAACTTAAAATATCAGCACAGGCAGAAAAAAATCTAAAGAGATGTACAGATAAATATAAAACACAAAATGATCAGTTTGTGGATTACCCTAAAAAGCTTTGTATGTAACGGAGAAACAAAGCAGAAGGAAAAGAAACACCACCAAAAAAGAAATGCATTTTGGAGAAATATTTATTAAAACTTGTGGAACATTAAAGATGCTGAAAGGATAGAAAAATTAAAAGAAATAGTGAGGAAGCTCTAATGCAGAGGTTATGAAATGGGATTAAGTAGTGGTCAGAGAAATTTAAATAAAATTAAGAAAAGCTCCTAACTGGAAAACCTAGACCCAGAGGCAGCACCTAACTTTTGGGTAAAAAGTATTAACATCTTTACAAAAAGATTTAGCCCTGTGTAAGAATTGTGTGCATCCGAAGCAGACACTTTCCTGATTAACAACAGGAAAAATGATACTCCTTAAGAGTGAACCTGTAAGCTATCCTAAAATCTATAGACCTGTAATTTATTTTTAAATAATATACAAGCTATATACTGAAACTGATGCAGACAGAATTTATAGTTTTTTTTTTATAAAACTCATAAGACTTGGCAGACAGCAATCTAAACAACATTATGGCTTTTGCAATCAGGGTACGACTTCAGGGAAAAACATTTATCTGAAACAGGCTGTGCAAACTGATTAATATACAAATGTACTTACGTGCTTACAGATGCATAAGATACACCCTAAATTGATCAATTGCATTACAGTAACAAACCACTTTGCAGTTAAGCCATGATTAAATTATCATCCCATGGATAAAAATTCAAAGTGGGATATTCCAGGGTGATTACATGTCACTACTGCTGTTTTGTCTTGCCCTTATCCCTTAAAGATACTTAAGAGGTAAGGTCATGCCTACAATTTGGCTCCCAGAAAACCTTGTTTAAAGACTTCTCATCTCTTTTTGTAGATGACTTAAAACTATATAGTTCATCAGATGAGTTGGAAGCACAACTGCAATTGATTACAACCATCTTAGGTGATACAAGAGAGGCATTTGGTCTTGATAAACGGGCAAAAGCAATGTTTAAAGTAGGACAGCTGCAACACCAAAAAATATTAGTCAGGGACAGGAATGTGATGTAAGGAATTTGGGCAGATGAGTCAATAAATATTTGAAGTGGTGAAGCACTGGCAATAAAACATGAACAAATGCAAATAAGACTTGGTGAGGAGTACTTCAGAAGACCAATACTGAAAACTGTCTTGACATCTAGGAATAAAATCCAAGCTATAAACCAATTTGTGCCTGTTGTTCTAACTTCCAGTTTTGAGGTTATTGACTTACCCCAAATGGCACTGGATGATTTGGTCAGGAAAACAAAATTGCTTCACACTTATCAAATGATCCATAACAGGCAGTCTGTCTTCCCTTCGATGATGTGGCCTGAGATTTGTATTCTGTGATGTCTTTACATTTTGTTGTTCTCATCTTTGCATTTCAGTGTTCAACAAAATGGTAATTAGATAAACTCGTATAAGCCATGTTATCTCATAGTGAAACTTGGTGTGGATTTATTATGGCATTGCTGTTTTGTTGTATTAAGTAGTGTGGAAAAGTGGGGTGCCACCTCCATATGTAGCTTTGGGAGTCAAAGACTCCCAGCAGAAGAAAGCTGTGATTTTTGTTTTTATTTACCAGAGGTGTTGGTGCATTTTTAAATAGTTTAAACTGTAAAGGTTCAGTCAGTGCGTGTGAAATCTGAAGGTCAAGGTCACTATTTTGGGGAAATGAATACTTATCAAAGATCAGCTCCCCTTTATCATCTGATTGGATCTGATGAACCTCCCTTGTCTGTTCCGTCATGAATACTGAAAAGTTCTTTACAAGTAGTACTATCTTTTCTGTCTATACAACACCCACAGTTTTTCATTTCCCCTCCTTTTTCATTATTTGTTCCCATATATGTGCATAAAAATATGACTGACTTTCTTCACAATTATCAAGCTTTTCCTTGTGTTAGCCCTTTGATTTTATTTGTTCTTCTGCTGTATTTTTAACTATATTGTCGAAACATATGTCACCTTAGTCAATTTGATTCTCACGTCAATATAGCAATGTTGCTTAGAATGGAAAACTGTTGTACTGCAGTGTGTAACTTGTGTTGCTTTTGTTTCAGGAACAAACAACATACAACAGGGATGTTCAGTAATCATTCAGCTGTAGATAGCACATTACATTTGAGCAAAAGGAAATAAAAAGAGTACCTCCTCAATATACGTACACCTCACTGGGGCTGGTGTGTCCTACAATAACTTTCTAACTAAATGGGAAGTTCCACAAAAGCCATGAAGGGGTGTTTGTGCTAACAACTTGTTTTACTGCATGTCCCATTCAGCCTGCTTTACATGCATTTTGTGCAGGTAATTGCTTAACACAATTCTGTTTTTAGTAGCCTGACCACAGACAGCTGCTGCTCCTTAGGTAATGGCCAACAATATCTCAATGAAAAAAGGGAACCAGAAGTCCTCTGCCACAAGAACAGGTTTGTAGGTTTCCCAAGTTCAAACAAATTCCTGCTGTGTAAGTCAAATGGTTGGAGGTGAAATGGATGATTATCCAAAAATCCTTAATAAGGACAGTAGTACAGTTAAGTGCTTTTGTTCCAATATTACATTAACAGAACTTCTTCAGAACTAAAAAACCCAATTGAAAAAAACATTTAAAATACTATACCATTATCCCATGAACCAGCTAAATTAAAACCAATTAATTAAAAGTAACATCACTCAGCTAAATAATTTAATCTTAAAATAGAACAAATAAAGTTGTTTAACCCAGGGTAGCAAGTGGCATCCAAGCTAATTTGCCATTTGAATTCACTCCCTGCTAAATGCTCTTCTACCACATATCCCTGGGAATCAAAGATAATTTGATCTAAAACAAAATAGAAATTGTTTACCATTGTTGTCATTATGTCAGAATAAAGCACTGATCCTTTTTACAATTCTTAATGTCTACAAAATGCTCATATTCTGTTCCTTAACTTTCTAGTGGTCATCCCAACAGAAAATTCTGGACAGGACTTGCAACATGCCTAATAAACTACACGACTGGAATCACAAGAAAAGTGGTCAGTAACTTTAAACTGTCCCTTTAACAAAAAAAGTGTCAGCGATTTTTATATATTTACATTTTTGCAATGGCCACATTTAAACATGCCCTGTTTCCTGGTCTCGGTGGCTATCCTATAACCATGTTGAAGTAAATTCTTGAACGATTGATCTTTACGATACACAGTGCATGGCTTGTCACCCTTCTCAACCAGTGAAGCATCAGATTTAAAAATGCACCAATATTGGTAAAAACATTCAGCTATATCTTTACTGTCTACCAAAAAAATTGTAATAAACAATTTGAAGTTGTTAAATTGGTTGACAGTATTAGATGGTGAGACCTCTGTTTTGGCCATCAACTTTTTTGTCAGAATAGGACTGAAAACACTGATAAGTCTTTTACCAACAACTTCATTTTTGATCTCTTGCAAAATGACCAAAGGGTAACCTCTTTGGCTGGACATATCCATAACCACTTCATATTCATTTATAAACATAGCATTCTCAAAAATAATCTGTGCCAACCATACCATCTGTTCTTTGACGACTGACATTTTCTAGCTAGTAGCATGTTGTATATAGCTGGTCTCATTCTAGATATATAGCTTTTTCACCTTTGCTAGTTTAAATCTAGGGCTATTCAGAGTGATTGAATTATCTTGGCTTTTTCTAACAGTGCAGCTACGATCTTGGATCTTTAATCTTTGTTTAATGAAGGTTGTAACCTTCTATAAGTATTTTAAATATGAGGATATTTAGTAGGTATGTGGCTGTGCTTGTAATTGATCGCCATTGAGTGCTTGATTAAGCGATGTAGCAGTAGCTGTTTGTTTCAGTCAGTAGTATGAATCTGATTATTCTGTTTTCAGCTAGTTGTATTCCTTGTAGATTGCAATTTCAGAAGGGGAAGGACATTAAATTTTAGTAATTAGAACAGTTTTCGCTTTGGATGTGTAGTTCTGGGGATAGGAGGTGTGAGAGTCTGTAGCAAAAACTGTAATTGTGACGCTACCTTGTTGGAGATTTTCATTTTGTGTATGCGAGGTTTTATGTCACCCCTAGGTATTTCTGTTATTTTACAGATAGTATAGCTTTGCTGTTTAGGTAAGTAATGACTAAGGGTGGTATAAGGGTAGTGTTTTTGCAGCATAGACGGTCATAATGGTAGTTTTGAAGCTATTGATTTGTAGTTAATTATGAAGCCAGTTGCAGAGTTGATGAAACTGTGACATTCTTTTTGTAGTTTTTGAAGGACTTGCGGTTTTCAATTTGTAGTATATCATCTGCATACAGAACCATATTGTGATAAGGCAGGTACTGTGTGATGTCATTCAGGAAGAGTGAAAATAATAGTGGTCCAAGGATGGAGCCTTGTGTTACTCCTGTCTGAAATGTACCAATTTTGAAGACAGAGATGTTAGCATACACTAGGAAGGTTCTTTCCAATAGGAAGTTTGCAAGCTATTAGTGTTTTCTCCAAAGTTTAGTTGAAGTTTTTATAGTAGAGGTTTGTGGTTGGCTGTTTGAAGGCTTTTGTTAAGTCACGATCCACTCTTTAAAATAGTTAATAGCTGTGTCATGTGATCATACTGTGCAAATTTGCTTCCCCTTAAAGTGATACACACAAAAAAATGCATTCAAGTACTAAATTTCTTCTAAAAAGTTTGAAATTATGAAATTTCTTCATTCCTACTATATACAATACACTATTTCATCACATACTTAACACACAAATTATAAGTATAAAATATAGAATGTATCTTTCCAGATTTAAATGTTGTACCTAATGGCGCATTTTGTTTGTTTTTAGAAGGGGAAGGAACATTAAAGACATATTAAGTAAAGGTTGTTCACAACAGGTTAGACAACCAGGGATGTCCAAGTATACCATATGCAACTAATGCAAATATGTGGAGACAGGCACGACATTTAAAATAAGGGACAGAAAGTACTACCTAGAAAAGAAATTCAACTGCACATGAAGAATGGTGGTGTAGCTAGCTACCTGCCAAAGCTGTCATGCATTTTATATCGGAAAAAACAATAGGAGGCTAAAGGACAGAATATACATGTGTATAGCATTAAATGGCAAAATCTGGAGAACGCCTTAGCTAGACATAATATAGAAAATGAAAACCACCAGTTTAAATTTAAATGCATCGATCAAGTGACAGCCGACATTGGTGGGGGGGGGGCACACTCATTGAATTTAGAAAAGCTTGAATTATTATGGCAACTCGGTTTGGATGCATGCCATTACCCTGGAATTGATGAGATGTTTGATTTTGAATGTTCTTAAACTTAAGTCTGGAAAGATAAATTCTATATTTTATATTTTATACTTATATTATCTGTGTTAAGTATGTGATGAAACAGTGTATTATATATAGTAGGAATGAAGAAATTTGATAATGTCAAACTTTTTAGAAGAAATTTAGTACTTGAATGCATTTTTTTGTGTGTATCACTTTAATTTAAGGGGAAGCAAAATTGAGCAGTATGATCACATGACACAACTATTAACTATTTTAAAGAGTGGAATTTGAGTTAGTATGTATCTGATGAAGTTCAAGCACTATCTGGATGAAAAGTGCTTAATAAAGACGTTCTTTAACAACAGAGCATCGTTTGGGGTTTGTGCCTTCAACAGCTATTTTTGTTTATCTGTTATATTTTCTTCTGTTGGTTTGGAGCTCTTAAGTCATCAGAAATTCCTGTTATATGGCTATCATTAATATTTGTATAAATACTACTGTATCAGATAGCATAGCTGTCAAAGTACTAAAAGAATTCTTAAATATATGTTGGTCACATGAAAGACTTACTGTAAATTTAATTAGCTACTTGTAGATTATTAGCTTTTCAAATATGTTTGATATGGATAAAGTTTGAAATTGGTCTGTAATATTTAATTTGGGAGGTGGAATTAGTTTTAGGCAGAAGGAAGATAACAGTGTTTGAAAGGTGTTGGGGCTGTATAGGTAGAGTTTAATGTATTTAAATGGCATTAAAATTGTGTAAGTTTTAATAATTTGGGATGCAGCTTGCTAAACTTTGCTCCTGATGTGTTTAATTTAGCTCCTCTATATGTAGTTCTAGATTAAAAATTAAAAGTGACAGCATAATTTTATAGAGGGGACAGAGTCTGGTTGGTGATATTGCTTGGTTGAGGGTGGGAAAATGAGTTAGTAATATCCAAAAGAGTTGAGAGCAAATAGTTTCTGAAATCATCTGGAAAGGAAGCAGAGCTTATATTGGCTATGAGCGTGTGCTGTCTGCTATGTTAGCTGTGAGCTGCTTTCTTTCTTTGCAGAACATTTTAGGGTTTTGTGAGAAGATATTCTGTTTGAAGAATTGGGTTTTGGCTGTACTAGTTAAAATTCTGGTTTATTTGTACAGTTCTATGTATTGCTTTTGTATTTTTTTTATGACTAGGTTTTGTTTCCAGATTATCTATGCACTGTCCCTGATACGGAATTTTTGTCATCTTAGGTATACTGGAATCAGAGTTCCTTGTAAGCAAGAAAGGCTATTAACAAAGTAGTCGAGCTTGTATGGGATCTTGCATACAGTTGAGCTGGGCCCAGTCTAAAATAAGTAACTGTTTAATAACATTTGTTTATTTTGTGGAAAGGATCAAAGGATGGTGGATAATGGTGGATTGTTTTGGTTTGTTGTGAAGGACCACATTAAAATGAATGGGTAATTATTACCAATATCATCTGGTTCAATGCTAACTTGGATACATTTCTATTGT
>NC_056750.1:702796067-702853269 GCF_019279795.1 Protopterus annectens | reverse complement strand
ATAACTGTTTGTGAACTCTATTAGACATCTTGGTTTTTACTTGTTGAATAAGTTTTCTTGTTGAATACAGATAACTTGATTTTTCTTTTGTTTATACATTGGTAAGACTTTCTCTTTTTTTCCATGTGGTGAAGCACTAGGTATGTTGCCTACAGCAAGAGGTTCACATTTTGGATAATTTGTGACGGCTCCATTTGAAAGACATGCATAGGGCGTGCCTTCATTGAAGGTTAGGCATTGAGCTTGCACAGTAAAACTCTACTGCCAATCATTAGTGGACCGGAGTTCCACTGTAGTGACACCTAACTGGGAAAAGCTGAAAGAAGAACAGTGTTAAACTAAGAAGAAGTGTATGGTTGAATTACTGCCTTGAAAACTCGTATAAGATACTTTTCAGTACTCTGAGCTAAGCACCCATTTAAGCAGAAACAAATCAAGGTTTCTAGAAGTCACGGAGTCCTCTTGTTAAATGCAAATCAACAGAAAGTATGCACCCCAATAAAGCTCTCAGATTAGTGCAGTTATCAACTGGTTCTTCTCCCAGGTTCTGGCCAATTCTTAAACATTTTGAAAAAATGAAACCTTCATTGCCCTTTTACATACAACACAAATTACAAAGTATCTTGAAGTTAAGCACAGGCAAAAAGTGCATCACAAACTGAGATGCATGACAGCATTTTATTCTTCAGAACAAATCAGGTTAATCACTTGATCTAGCCTTACCTGTTAATATTTTAGCAATTCTACTACCAACTATCTCTTGCAATAAGGGCATTTGATGAGTAAACCTCTTGCACTGCATAGATACTTCCTTTACACGTATACTACTTTTAATCCATTCATCCACAACCCCTTTTGTAGATTTTTGCACATGTATTTGCTAAGAACAGCATAAACAGAAGTGGGGGATGAATAGAAAAAAAATTCACACTCCAGATATGTAGCCAGTATTTTTTCACCATTTCAAAAGAACAAAAAATTTAGATACATAAAAACAGTGTTGTAGATTCAAAACAATGTTTTCAAAAAATGTTGGGCATTTAAGTATCTCAGACCACTCAGAAGTGACTCAAATAAGTCAGTTCTCACATTAACAAATACTTTGGTACGTACAATACTACAATAGTCATTACTTACATGGAAAGACCAACCTGTGGCTCCATGACAATTCCACTGTGCATTAAAAAGAAAAAAACAAGAGATAGAGAAACAGAAGAAAAAACTTAACCCACCAGGTTTAAATGTAAAGCTATTTGTGGAGAGGGAAAGCACCTGTGTGAAGCTATAGCAAGAAACATGACATCAGATGCTCGTTTAACAAAGCTGGGATAATTGCTTCAATGATAATGTATTTGCTGCAGCCATAGTAAAAATGTCTTTTAACATTCTCTAAAAGCTATTTGAATACTAAAAATTTTCTCAAAATATTGTACCCATAGTATTAACTGCTATTGGTTAAGATCATTCTCTATCTGTGAACAACTGCATGACCAAAATAATTTAATTTAATCTAGTGAAGTTAAAGAATTCTGCTAGGACAAAGATCTGTAAAATGCCAACTGCTTGTTCTACTGACTTAATGAGATAGCTGAATCATGAATTTGGATTTGAGCAGTTTAATTTATGCCAAGTCATTGTGTATACTGTACCATTTTAAAAAGTTTAAAATATGCTGAGGGAATTAAATGGTGAATTCAAAAGTAACCTTCAAAACTCAGAGCTGCCTCATAACACTGCCTGTTATAAGCTGACTCCTGACACCAGAAATCGGTTAAGCCACAGGGAAGTAGGAGATACTCCTGAAAAAGAGTAGGGGTTGCAACATATTGTCAGTTAGCCTGCCACTACACTCAGTGTTCCTTACATTTTCGTTACTGAAAATTAACTACTTAAGATTATATTTGCCTTTCACTTGTTGTGTAGGCACATCCTTGTACAATCAGTTAAAGCCAAAAAAAGAGTAAATATTACCATCATTCTCAGATAAGTTATACAGGCAAAAATCATGTTCCCGGCCTCAAATATAAAGCATGCATTTACACTAAGCAAATATTTCCAGTACGGGGACCATACCTCTCAACCTGGAAACATCAAAAATCTGGACAAGGCTCATGAAAAATAGGTACAAATCTGTACACTGATTAGCATAACATTTGCATACATAATTATGCAACCCCGCCCACTCCAATGGAATCATGGGATACCAGCTTTCAAATGTAAACTGAAAAACTAACAACCAAAATATGGCACCAGAGTCCCTCTACAGCCATTCCAATGTCCCATTACCTGGCTATTTCACCCAATTTACCATAAAATTAATGTGCATACTACTTTACTTCTACAAGAATTATTTGGATTTTTTATTTACAGTTTATAGCACAACTGTCTCTAGCCATTCTTTGAGTATATGCAGTTTGTGGGAGGAATCCGTTATAATCGTATCTAGTTTTCAGTCATCATCAAACTTGTTCAAAGCTCACAAACCTTGAAGATCTGATTTCACATCAGAGAAGTAGATGCCAAAGAGAAGGGGACTCAGCATAGGCTGTTGAGGGAGTTCAGCAGAGACACAGTTGTTAGATGATAATAAGGTATCACCAACTCTCGTTCTGTAGCATTTTTTTGTGAGTGAGACATATAACCTAACTTCTCCTATACTTACTGCTAAAAAAATGTGTTGTAAAGTTTTTTGTATTAAGCAGCGTGTGCTAGTGCAACATTCTATAATATCTTGTGTCTGCAGTTTTTGTTTCCATGTCTTCATTGAAACTGATGTATGCACAGCTTGGCAACCTGATAAACAAACAAGTAAAAAAAATAACAAAGGCTGCCAGATGTGTACAATGTTCCATTGTTAAGAAACTGTAAATGGAAAAAAAGAAGGAGTCCAAGGTCAGAACATTAAGGAACTCCTAATGAGAGAGTTTTGAGGCTATAACTCAGTGGAGAGCCTTTATACTTTTTCTGCCAACCGCTATGAAGGTAGTTTAGAAAGCTGTCCTGTTAATGCCTTTTTATTCACATTCGGCTTTGGTCAAATTGTTTTCTGTGATGGTGTGTGCTGGAGATGGAGGTTCATGTTTTCTGGGGGTCTTTTAGCTATTACGATGGTTAAACCCTCTCCCAGATGAGCTAGAACAATCTTAAGATACCAATTTTATGTGACATACCCAGAGAGCTGGTTACTTTTACTGATCAGATACCTGGGAACCATTGATTCCTGCTAGGGCATTCTATTCTAATGTGAGGCCCATCTACAACAAGTCTGATATTATTTCAGTTTTGTTGTAAGCTGTTGACTTTTTTCATTATGGAAACCTAGCTAGACAAAAACATTGTTCCCTATTTAGTAGCTGCATTGCCTTCAGATTTTACATAATAGAGCATCCAAGGTTGGGCAAGATGGGTGTGCCAGTTCTTGAGAGTATACTATCGGTACAGCAGCAATCTATGTTCCGACCTTTATCTTCACCTCTATTAATGTTCTTAAACTAAAAACAGCTATAAAACTATGCGTGAACCACTACAAGTACAACATAGGTGTGTGGATGTAAGCTGTTACAAAATATCATAATCTTGGGAGATGCACTCTGTGAATCATCAGATTTCTGTCTGCAGTCTCTCTCTCTCTCTCTCTCTCTCACACACACACACACACACACACACACACACACACACACACACAGACACACACACACACACACACACACACACACACACACACACACACACACACAGTTCATTCCTTACCTGCCGAGTCTTCTTTCTGGCCAGACTGCAGTGCTGCCGAATAATCCATGTTCCCCAACAAAAAGAAAATAATTCATTTCATTTACAAACAAGAGTGCTGTTGATAATTCTGCTCGCATTTGAGCAGCTGGAAATTGTGCACAACGTCAACGTGAGCTACTTGAGCTCAATTCCGACAGGCTGGTAGCCCTGATGCGCTGACATCATCGCGCACATGATGACATCAGCAAAAGAGCGAACATTTGAAAAAAGGAAAAATAAAAAAAGAAAAAAAATCGGAAATGAAGGGGTGCCACTCATGAATTGTGGCACCCCATTATTTGGACCCCAAAACTCGGTAAAAAATGAGTAATTCGGGACAGCTGGCAGGTATGACGGGGACCTCAGTCATTCTAAAGCCATTTTATTTATCCCAAAGTGCAAAACAATTCTAAGTTTCAAAAGGAACAAAATGAAATAAGAGACAAAAGCTTCTGGTTTCTGAACCCCAGTCTCTGAAATTCTCTTTAAGAAGGCACACCTTTATCATTTTAGAACTGAGGGAAAACTATAATAATTTCTTCACAGAAATGAGGCATGTAGTATAGGAAGCCATTTTCTGAATAGAATCATCTCTGCTGTAGGTGTATAACATGGATATTAATTTTCTTAAACATGCATGCATGCATAAAAAGTATGCACACTCTTCAATGAAATACCATAAGTATTGGGCAGATTAACCAGAGTATCACTTTTGCATGTCACATGGCCTTTGTCATAAAGGGCTAGTTCAAAGACCCATTTAAGAAATGAATCAATAAAAAAAATAATATGGCAGAATAAAGAGTATAGATGATGTCCAGGCCATTGAAGAGTGTATGAACACTTTAGCTTTGGTTAGTGGTATAAGGAGTTCAGCCACCATGGAGTAGTGTCTGCCAACAATTTGTCAGTACACTACATGATGCTTCTGTATACCAGAAAAAGACTTGATTATATCCTTGAGCACAGCCTAAAACAGTGCCAAATGCATTGGGCCAAAACTTCAAGTAGTAGTGCAACTTTAATTATTTCATCTTATGCATGTGCCAGCAGCAGAGGGCATGATGGCTAAGGAATCTTCTGGGGAACTGACTGCAGTTGGTACTCATGAAAGGCATAGGTGCATGTAATATTTTATGTCATTAGGAAATAGGTGCTATATGGTCTACAATTATGGATCATGGCAAGGCAAACAGAATAAAATTTCTGTTGAATTCTTTAACAATCCTAGGCTATGCATTGGTGTGCACTAACTGGCCACACTGTACCTCAGACATTATCATACCCATGTAATCTAGAGGGCAAAAAAATTCAAAGTTAGCATAATTTGCACGCAGATGCACAAACACAGAACGCATTACTAGCATAGGTGGCGTGTGGTAACCATGCATGAGACTATGAGATTGTTCAATGCAGGGTTCACTTTCCACCGGTGTAAAGTCATACTAGTGAATATAATTGATGGTTGGCATATGCATACATGCACTTGGCTTCTATGACCTACAGCAATTATGGTGTAAAATCAGGAACTGATTGTAGTAAACATGAAAGTCAGCATATTTCCTATGTTCTTTCACTACAATCTTTGGTTTCCATGTTTTGTTGACTATTATGGAGTGTGTTTATTACCTGGCTATGAATAAACTGGACATTGTGAAGTCTATGAGTCTGTAAGTTAAATGTTAATATATTAACATTGAACACATTTTGCTTAACCTTGTTTTTTTGCAGGCAAATGAGTGTGAAAAGCACTGTGTTGGGTTACAACAGTCTATCTAGTACTTAGTCCAAATAAGTATGGTAAAGAGTTACTTCTTTAGTGCAGGTTTAAACTTTCCCAGCCTTCATTTGTTTAAAGTGTGACAAAGACTAAGTGACTTAACCAGACAGTGCTCCTAAGTCATGCTGGAAGAGAAACACTTACATGCAGTGAGCTGTCCAAAGCTGTTAGCAAATATGTTGTGCATTTGTCTTTTGAATTTCCGAACACTTCACATAGATGCTAATTAATGCTTCACTATGCTGTTACAAGCACATTTTTTAATTTAATGTATGCATTTTCATTTAATGTGATTTTCAAGGGAAGAAGTGTCTATTTTTTCTTATGCAAAGTCTGTTTTCAGTGTGCAACTGTTTAACAAATGGCCATCAGTGTTTTTGCAGTAAAAATTGAAATAAGAGTTTTAAATAAAATCCAAATGTCTATGATCATTCGTTCAACTAATTCATTGTAGAAGTAAAAATGAAATGAAATAATACATGTGCTGACAGGTTTCAACAGTATTTTATAGTAATTAAGGAAAGAAAGCCTAGTAACAGGATATTGCTAAAGCTGTGGGGGAAGCAGTTTTTTTATCCTGCCTAGGGCCTCATTTGACCATGATCCAGGTCAGACTATGAGCACAACTTCCTTGATATGATCTTTACAAACATGGGAGAATGCTGCAACCCTTCCTCATTGGAAAGGTTGGACCATAAAACTGTCTCATATGTATTAAAAATAATGCTTGGATGTCCAGCCCTGGAAAATTTAGGAATTATCCCAAAGCTAACGTCTGACTATTAAATGAGTCCCTGGCAAAATTCCAAGTGCCCAACAAACCACTGCCTATGTGGAATTGTTATCAAAAAAACCTGTATAATCATGCTAATACAAGTCTGCATACATATGTCTGTACCTACCAGGAATAAGAATGGGGGGAAAAAACAAGTTAACATGTTGCAATCCCTATATCAATAGGTTGTATAATAAAAGGAAGATAATCATGCCAAAATTAGGAAGTGCAGTGTCAAGCAATTCAATCTCTCCCTCATCATTCTAAACAAGCAACTCAGAGAACTAATAAAGTCTATTAAAGCCAAATTTGGGGATAAAAGAGCCTTCTAGGCTGAGAACAATCTCAAGGCTTTCTCCAGCTAAATTTACAACCTCAAAGGCAGTGCATAGATATGCAATGAACTAATTCTGAATAGGAAATCTACACTGAGCCTGAAGATATTGCAGATCCACTGGTCAACAAATTCAGCTCCAGGTTTTAGTCCTCTCTTCCTGACACCCCTCAGGGAACACAAATAGACATATCCCTAACTACTGGGAAAGCATGTAGGCAGTAATATTACCTTTAACCATCACAGTGTTTATGGTAGTAAGGAAATCATTCTATATTGCACAACGTATAACAAAGGATATGGCATCAGTAATGCCAGAAATTAAATGTTCATACATTTAATTATTTAGAAAGTGATGTAATAAAATACCAAGGATACGTCAGCAAAGGCAGGCATTAACATTTCTAATGCTTGTTGAGTGATGCACAGTACAACCTTTGGTTCAATTAACTTTTTAAGTGAATTAGGTAATAAGAAAAATTGTTCCTGTTTTTGCATATTTTTCCCACCATTATTTTTCAGTTTGCCCAGAATCTTTGAACAAAGAAGTTGAGAGTTATGGACCATGGCACCTTCTATCATAAGCTACCCATAAGTACACAACATACTGAGCATTAGTAACTTGTCCAAATTGTGACACTCCAGCTCTGGGCCGGTAATTAAAGAGCTGCAATTCTCACCACTGTCACCAGTGGGAGACGTTCACTGTGAGGATAACAGATCTAGGACTATTGAATGAAAGTTAAATAGTCCAAATCCACAATCACCGAACACACTTGAATGAAAGCGCTTTCACCAAAAAAGTGCTTTCTTTAAAGTGCGTTAAAGAAAAAAAATACAATAAATCTACTTTTATGCAGGGTGGCAAGGCCCCCTGAACCCCTATATGGGTTATTATGGGTACCCCTATATATAATATTCTCGCTCTGAGATCGCACTACAGTGAGGAAAAGGGAATATTCCCTCATCCGCACTGTAGTACTATCTCCACAACAGTCATCCCCACATGACTCCCTCTAGCTGCAGGCATACTTCAGCGAAAGTGCTTTTTTGGTAAAAAGCACTTTCGTGGAAGTATGCTCGGCTGATAGTGATTCGGTGATGTTGTCATTCAGGGATCAGTACAGATCCCAGGATAACAGGTATGCACACACTATCTCCTGATACAGCTCTCTGCATCAAGCACAATCAAGCACAATTTTCCTTAAGAGCACACAGGTAACACAGTCAAGTTACAGTCACAGGCTGGTCTCTCCCTCTTGCTCGAGATCCCCGGTAGGACTTCCCACTGGCACAGTAATAGAGTTGAGATCTCAGCTGAGTATCCAAGCCATGTCCTTCAGCACCCTTTCTGTCAATTCAGGTCTCTGCCCAACTACGACACACACACAAAGACACATACAGACACACACAGACACACAGACACACACACACACACACACACACACACACACACACACGCACACACACACACACACACACACACACACACACACACACACACACACACACACACACACACACACACACACACACACACACACGGGAATGGCTGGCACAAGTTTACTATTTATGCCCCCTTTTGCCGAGAGAATAACATAGTTATGAATGCCTCCAGACACTCCTGCCAGCTACCTTAAGGATATTCCAAAGATACCAAATATACTGAGTGAAATTAATATTAATATAAATGGTAGTTTGACCAAAAGCAAGGCTATTAGGAGTGGCCCACACAGTGTTAGCAATTAAATATGCAAAAACTCTCGAAACTTAAATTTCTCAACAAAGATCAGCCACAACAAACATTTTAAACATATTTAATAGTAAATACTAAAAGAATAAGAAAATACTAAGTATATATTCACAGTGACATCAGAGTTTAAAATCATAGGAAATATTTGAAATAACATTGAAGGAAAGGCTTAGACAAGTAAAAGATAAGGAAATTAGAGATGAACACAAGGTTAATCCACAAATTCTCAATAGAATACTACAACAATGTAATTGGCACCTGCTACAGACTCTAGCACTAGACCAGGCAGTCGACTTTTTCAATAGTCTTTTATAAATGTTATAAATACAATAGCCCCCATTAAGAAAAGTAGAACCAAATTTAACTATGCATCTTTGCTAAATAGGACCACAAAAGCCCTATCAAAAACCCGGGACAACGCCTGGAAGAATTGGAAAAAGAACAATACTGGCCAAAATAGACAAATATATCAACAACTTCGAAATCAGGCCAAAAAAACAAATAAAAATGGATAAACAAAACTACTTCCTTAATGTCCAAAACAAACATTCCAAAAACCCAGAAAAATTCTGGCAAGCTATCAATTCCCTTCTAAAACCTGGCAAAACTACCACCCGAGCCCCAAACACCAAGACTAACAATGACAGCATAGCTTCTCAATTTAATCACCACTTCACAGAGTCTATTCTCACATTATCTACCCAACTATCTAACAATAATCCTACACTCACGCCAACCACATAACAAAGATTTATCCTCCTTTACACTCTCACCTGTACCAACTTCCATGGTAAAAAAACTGCTATTAAAACTAAAACCTACCACACTCGCAGCAGATGGTTTACTCACTAATTTCCTAAACTTAGTTGCAGAGTCCCTGGCTTACCCTGTCTCAGTTCTTATTAACTGCTCCATACAAGAAGCTCAAATCCCCAAATTGTGGAAAGTGTCATACATTATTCCTCTACACAAAGGTGGCAACTCCTACGAGCTATCAAACTACCGCCCCATTGCTATCTTATCCCCCCTTTCTAAGCTCCTAGAGAAATGTATTCACACACAAGTGATGCACTTCTTAATCTCTCACAATCTTCTCTCCTCTACACAGCATGGCTTCTGCCCAAATCATAGTACAACTACTGCTCTTCTGTCCTTCACCAATCAGATTAACCAACTTAGAAACAACAATCACTTCGTATCAGCCACATTCCTAGATCTATCTAAGGCATTCAACATGGTCTCTCACAACCTACTTCTAGACACTCTAACTACAATGTCATTTGCCTCCTCCACTACTTTCTGGTTCAAAAACTATCTCTCTGATAGACAACAGGCAGTTAAATGGCAGGGTGTACTATCACCTTTACTACTAACTACTACTGGCGTTCCAAAAGGATCAATACTAGGTCCTCCAATATTCACAGTTTTCACCAATAAACTACATATCTCCACCCTGCAAGCATCACTCATACAGTACGCAGATGACTCCACCTTAATCTGCTCAGCCCCATCCATAGCCACCCTTCAAAACCTCACCCAAGAATCCTTCTGTTCCATCGAGAAATGGATTACTGATATCCAACTTATTCTAAACCCCAACAAGACAAAATTACTTTTCTTTACCCCCAATAAATCCAGGGCCATACCTACCTCCTTCACTATCACCTCCAAAAATGGCACAACAATCTCTCCCTCACCCCATACTAAGCTCCTCGGTGTAATAATAGATAAGGATCTTCACTTTAATGTCCATCTCTCTCAAACCATTCAAAAGGTACATAAAAAGCTAGGAACTCTATACAAACAGAAACAGCTCCTATCAGATCAAGCACAAATCACCCTAGCCCAAACACACCTACTGTCTACCCTATTATATGCTTCCCCAATACTAACCCACATCAGGAAAACAGACATGGACAAATTAGACTCATGTTACAACAAAATAGCAAAATTCGCAAATAACTCCACATTTACAAGCCATCACTGTCTTGCCCTAAAAGAGCTACAGTGGTTAGAACTCCCACAATTAATTAGTTATCACCAACTAGTCCTCACCTACAACATACTAAAAATTCCCCACAAAGCCCCAGCCTTAAATCGGCTACTAAACCAATACACTGCAAAGCATCCCCTGCGGTCATCCAACAAAACTCTACTCTGTGTATCTAAACCTAACAATACTGCAGGAAAAGCTCTTTTCTCTTATTCCATCACCAAGAAATGGAACAGCCTCCCCCAAAATATCACCTCAGCTCCATCTATATCGCTATACAAAAAATTACTCAAGTCACACCTCGCACAGTCCTGGCTATGTTCTTGCATCATTTAGATGCACCCCCCCCCCCACTCTTACTACCCAATATTCTCACTCTTTACTATACCTACAATACTGTAATAAAAATACTCCCATGAGGAGCTTCTACACAAACCATTACGTTTTGTATTTACATATTTTCTCGTGAGATACCTCTTTCACTGCATAAGCAAATAGGGAGTATTTCTCTCCCAAATACTCCTATCCAATTTCAATTATGTGTAAACTATGACTGCATAAGCTTGCATAGAACAAACTATTGTATATATACATTTTTTATTGCATTGTATTATATATCCTTTGTTTATATATATTGTGATTGTTTATATATATCTACCACTGTACTTGTTTTATGTGGAGCTTTTCTCTCTGGGCCTCTGCTGTAAATGGACCTTGCTCCAGTCGGACAATCCCTGTTAACAAATATAAAATAAAAATAAAATAAATAAAAAAATAAATATGGCCATCTAGTGGGGGATTCTGGCTATGCATTGGAATCTTGGATGATGAAACCCATTAGAAATGCACGCACACACACACACACACACACACACACACACACACACACACACACACACACACTGAAAAACACCATAATGAGGCACATGCACAAACTAGGAACATGGTAGAGCATGTTTTTGGGCTGCTCAAGTCACGGTTCTGCTGCCTTGAGATATCTGGTGGAGCCCTGCAGTACTTTCCAGCTACTTGTGCGCACAAATTGTGTGCTATGCTACACAATATGATCCTGCGGAAACAGATGTGGCAGGAATATCACAGGGAAGGGGGGCACCACCCCCCCACCATTGCCAAAGTCCCCACAGGCACAAGGGGACTCAGAGGAATCACCTCCTCAGCCTGTCCCTGTAGGCAGATGTAAGCATGCCCAGTATGCCCTGTCCTTGACAAAGAGGCAACACATAGCACATACACTGGAATCCTAGGGACCCAGGGACTGAAACCTCTCTCCGACTCACACACACACAGTGAAAAGGATGCTGCATCCCACATCACACTATCTGTACCTTACCATCTATAAGCTGTGTACTGCATTCATCAGAGTCAGCCCTGAAGCACTGTCCTCACAACTGCTGCAGGCCTAAGGTAAGTCTCTTTTCTTAACAACTAATGAATGGAGTAGTATGTTGTGGTAGCATATCTATGGTATCACTGCATGTATGCAAGAGAATGGTGTGGCCTACTGGGATAGCAGCATACTGACAGCTATTTAGGAGAACAGGACAAATGTCCAAAAATACTGGCTTCCCCAGAATATGCAGTAGTCCCCTAGGTGACAAAACCCACTCCAGTTTATGTGGGTGACTAACAAACTGTGAGGTCATAGTTCATATGCATGGATGTCAATGTTGGAGTCCCATACACACCTCTCAGTCTCTCCCAGCAAGTCAGTTGTACAAAGCCATAAAGAAATATGTGGCAAAGGACCACAAATAGGGACAATGTGGAAATATTCCTCTTACACACTTACAGACTGATATCACAGCAGGTCTTGCAGTTGCATTAATTTTCTGAATGGTCAGAAGTCTGAAACTCAAATGTCTGTCATTACTTTCTAACCTTTGGTCTTTAGTGATATGCTAGTATTCTCCAAGACAAGTACAATACTATGCTAAATGGAACCAAAATATAAAGCAAACATTTGGACAGTCTATGCAAATGTGTAGTTGAAAGGTATGCTCCCCTTCACCAATGCACCTATGTTCCCATAGAAATGCAGCAACATTTATGTTTGTAGGGTAATAGCAGCAGATCACAAAGTCCCAGGGCTGCCCCAATCAACTTGCTAATTTCTTCTTTGCCTGCAATATGCAGGGGTCAATGTGCTATGTCTGTTTATAGTTAATACTGTCAGGAAGTAAACATCACTCACTGGTGGCTGTTGTGGCTTAGTCATCTAAGTACAATACTGTGGTTGACAAGGGCCTGTAGTTCCAGACTGGTTGTGCCAGTTATTTTGCATGTCAGCTACACCTATAGTAGGATTTGTACACACTGCTCCAGAAGGCGAGACATATTACTGCAGGAAAGCTGCACAATGGAGGGACAGGGGGCCACACATATGGACAGTACATAGGTCTGAGTGACCTACACAGTGCATACTACAACAGCAGGTTGTGAGAAGTTGACTGCCAGGATATAAAGGCTGCCATGTCACTATGTCAGTACTGACAACAAGTAAGTGGGCACTATCCATACCCGTGGAATGACAGGGTGTCACAGAATGTCCACATGTTTGCCTCATATATCTGTTCTGCTTGTCATAACATTGCATTTGTGTGACAAACTATTGGCAGACCAATAAAGGTTGATGTCAAAACAGCAATGTCAGACAGAAGAGATGCAGATGTCATCCCCAAAAGTAATTGCAAGCTAATAAAAAACCGCTCCACCAACTGTGTAAGTTTGGAAGAAAACAACAATAACTCTTAGAATATGAATCAGAAGCAAACTCGCCTGTTGCTTTTTGTCACACAACTTTATTCGATAACTGCCAGCACCACAAAGTACATCTAGTAAGAATGGTTGAGCACTTTCATCTGCATTTACCAGATTTCTTCAGAACCATTTCCCCTAACATGTCACTTCCTTTATATACACAAATTTTTGGCGCCAAAAAGTTAATTACATAATTGGTTAAAACAAAATTGTTAATTAAAAACAAAATCACTCAATTAACATTTGTTGAGAATAAAATACAATAAAAGTCACAAAAATATGTATGTTAACCACTGTCATAAAATGTACTATATACTAGTACTAAAGTGCTTTTATACAGTGCATGATACATTTCATTATTGGGTCCCTTATACTATCTATTGAATTTATAAATTCATAGTAAATATATATAAATAAGTAAAAATATATATTGTGTGTTAATGTATAAAATATATATATAAAATGTACTACTGATGAAATTTCCTTACTCTAACAAAAAAGGCTTGATACTTATATGGTCATTTATACCGGGGATGTGGCATCTAAACATATCTGCCACTTACTTTCTAACCAAGCTAAATATATTTTCCAATTTCCTCCTCTGTCATTTACCTCTACCTGGTCTATAATAGCAAATTTAAAACTATTTTCTATAATGTGTCTACTTAGGCGTTCTTAGTATCTCCTTTCCTAATACTATACAGGTGCTCGTATATATTGAGTTTTGAATTTCTCAGTCTTTCCTATATAGTTCACAATATTCTTAAGTCTCATCCTACATTTTGTGTTAATATATTTACACTGACTACATGCACCACAACCTTCCTACTATTTCCTGTGTAGGCCTTTTTCTTAGTCTCTATTATTCTTTTTAAATTCAAACCTGTTTTATATACTATAGAGAGTTTACATACCTAGTATGTTTCCAATAGGTACATTACTAGTAATTATGTCCCAATGTTTCTTTAAAATTTCTGTCATAATGTTGGTATAGGGGTTAAACCTGATGATGCATACTCTATTATCTCGGTCTATTTGGACTTTAGTAGTCACCATACTGCCTGTACCCAGTAGTGGTACAAATTTACTACCCATTCTTTCTTAACATAAGAATGTTGATCAACATATGTTTAGGGTAACCTCTATCTAAAATAACTTAAAAGAGTAGCTAATTCACTTTGCATAATCTCCTTAGTCGATGACATTCTGGCTATCCTTATGCATTGGCCTTTAACTACATTAAAGATGTGGCCAGGATGACAACTGCTATAATGTATGTAGTCATTTCTGTATATTCTAGACTCAAACCCTTGTCCTGTAGTACTAATCCAAGTGACCAGATATGCTATTCCCACTTTGTCATACTGGTAGGTAAATTTGAGGAATTGTGTTATTAAGGTACTCTAAGAACTCTTGTATCTTCTATTCTGGACCTTTCCATAAAATAAACATGTCATCCAGGAACCTAGTGTATAATCCGATGTATTGGTAATATTCACTTGGGAAGATGTACTTGTTCTCCCACTCGAGCATAACCAAATTAGCAAAATGGGGCACAAGAAGCCCCATTGCAACACCACGAGTTTGTTTATAGTGTTGACCAGTGGAAGATGTAGTTGTGGTCTAGGACCAGCCCCATCATATCCATGATGAGATTGATCCTGTCCCAACTACAACCTGAATACTTGGTCATGCTATTACAAAATATTCAAGACCAATATCTGCCGGTATACTGGAAAATAAATCTTTCACATCAACTGTGAGGAAAATCAAATTCTCCTGCCAAACTTCATCCGTTAGTTTGCTCAAAAATCCCATGAATCTTTTACTATGTGGTTAACTTTAGTATATATATGTTTCATCCAGTGGTCAATGGCTACCCTAACTTAAATGTTTTCGATTTGGAGCCAGATATAATAGGTCTAAAAGGTGGATGTTCCAGATTTTTATGTAATTTAGGTATTCCTATAATTTTAGATAATAATGGAAAGTCATTTTGAAAAATTCATATACTTCATTGGTTATTCTTCTATCTAATAAATACTCCTCTACAGCAAAATCTATCCTTCTATATCCTGTAATTATTTGGTTCAACGTCACTTGTTCGTAGTTACCAGATTCATTTAGGATCTTCTGTATTTCCTTAGATATTCTTTATTTTCAAAAATCACAATCCCACCACCTTTATCTGGCTTCATTATTCTTATCTCATCATTCATAATGAGATTCTCTAAACATTTCCTTTCTTCAGTTAGTAAATTGTCCTTATTAGCTGTGGAATCTAACTTGTTATTCTTTATATTCCTGTGTAAAATGTGTAAATCTTTACAAACCATTTTCTCGTATAAAGCTATCTGTGCGTTAGATACAGGAATGTTTTCTTAGTTAACTTGTTACAATTAGTGTTTCCTTTTCCCTCATTCTGGCCTTGATTGAACTGTATAGCAAGATTAAGTCTTCTACAGAATAATTTCACCTCTTTTATGGCATCAAAAATATCAAATTTAACTGTGGGTATGAATTTCATCCCTTGCTAAACAATGTAGTAATTTCCGTAGTGACCTGAACTTGTGTATAGTTGTATACTTTGAACCCTTCAAAGCAATGTATGTTCGGATGCCTTACTGGATTTTCCTCAGGTATACTAATACTGGTACAAAAAGTAGATGCCTTCTCATTAATTCTGTTATCTACAGGGGTGGGGGGTGCATGCTTCTGTACACTTTTTCCACCACCTTCTCCGTCAATCATTCCATCTGTATTCTCTATTGATTGTATCCCCTTTGCCATCTTTTGGTGCGGGTAAAATCTCCCCCTTGAAAATTTTCTTCTTCGTTCCACCTATACGTTCTGCTTTTACCTTTTGTTTCAACTACTTCAAATACCCTTCCCTTTCATCTGTATACTTAGGCCAGATGTACTCTTCCTGTCCTATACATTTCCAAATCTCGCTCTATTTTATTCATTTTCTATGGTAAACATTATGCACTTTACTTTTTGCATTAGTAAACTGTTTGGAATATAAATCATACCATTCAACAAAATCCACATCTTTTATAATAGATTCATTTAAACATTCTACTTCCTGTAGAAGGGCATTAATTTTTCTTCATTACATTTCAAAAGTGCTTTCAAAAGCCAAAATCATCGAACATTTTGTTAAACAATTGCTCAATTTTTGAAGAATATTTTAAACCCAGTGGTAGTTTGAAAACCTCAAACCTTTTGGTACCACTTGTAATTGAATACATTTTTCAAGATATGCATTGTCCACTTTTACACTTTTAAGTTGTATTAGTTTTTACCCAATAAATACATTCTGGATTTCACATCATTAGTAACATTTTCCTCACATTCATATACTTTTTGCCTGTATTCACTTGTATTTCTCCACTCAAAATTATCCTCATCAGCTAAAAATTCATTTAGTACTTTAGATACATTTAACACACGTTCGATAATCCCTTTTCTGAATACCTTCGGTTTAGGACTAGATATCTTATCTAAGTTTACAGTACCTTTGTTTTTGCTATTTGCCTTCTTGGCAATAGCTGAATATGTCCGCTGGAGCACGCTGCTCTTTAGGCGTGCCCCATTCTCATATTCTCACTGTTAGTGTGAAATAAGCTGAAATCAAACGTAAAATCAGCTTCAATTGATATGTCCCTGTTTTCATCTCCTATATCCAAATCGTGTGTTTTAGTCCCTTCACCTTGTCCGTTAGGGATATCACTAGCTTCACTGGTAACCTCCACCAACACCGCTTCCACTTGCGATGTCTCCGCGTTGGCTTGAATACTTTGAATAGTTTTGCTGGTTCCACACCAGCTGTTACAGCTCGTGAGCTTCTGCACAAGTTCAAGGAGCCTGTTGACGTCTCCTTGTAATGACGTCACTTCCAACCGTAGTGTAGAGTACTCTTCACGACTCAATGGAGTCCCAAGACAATCCACCTCTGCCATTTAGTGGAACAAAACAACAATAACTCTTAGAATAGGATCCCTGGACTCGAGCCGTGAATCAGAAGCAAACTTCGCCTGTTGCTTTTGTCACACAACTTTATTCGATAACTGCCAGCACCCCAAAGTATATCTAGTAAGAATGGTTGGCTTTCATCTGCATTTACCAGATTTCTTCAGAACCATTTCCCTAACATGTCACTTCCTTTATATACACAAATTTTTGGCCAAAAAGTTAATTACATAATTGGTTAAAAACAAAATTGTTAATTAAAAACAAAATCACTCAATTAACATTTGTTGAGAATAAAAATACAATAAAAAGTCACAAAAATATTAATGTTAGGGGAAATGGTTCTGAAGAAATCTGGTAAATGCAGATGAAAGCGCTCAACCATTCTTACTAGATGTACTTTGTGGTGCTGGCAGTTATCGAATAAAGTTGTGTGACAAAAAGCAACAGGCGAGTTTGCTTCTGATTCACGGCTCGAGTCCAGGGGATCTACGTTTGCTATTCTAAGAGTTATTGTTGTTTTGTTCCACTTTGGTTACTAAGTTTGGAAGAGCAATATTAAGAGCCTGCCCTTGTCTGGGCCCATGTCTGATTGTCTGGTCTGTTCAGATGGCCGTCTGTAAGAATCTGACAGCTATGACCAATCTGTAGCCTGACAATAACAGTGCAACACAAACTGTCTGAGGACCACAGCAGATCTATGGGGCACAATGGTGCACAACCCTCTAAACGGGTACATCCAGAGGTGTGAGGTCTGTAACCCTGTGTGTCATGTTACAACTTCTACCCCACTCACACCATAAATACAAATACATAACAGCAGCAACTGTGGACAAAGGCCATGACTGCACTACAGAAGGACAAAGAGAGACATATAAAGGGAGGAGAACCACCAGCCAGACAAAGATAGAATGTGCACACCAGAACATTTTATGCTGTACCCTAGTTCCCCGCAATGTATGGGGTCAGTAAACAAATGTCTGTCAGTGCTCCCTGACTTAATTCTATACTGATCTGCCACTCAAATACCAGGAAACAACGGTGCTATGTAGAATATGCCACACATATTATTGAAAACTTTGCTCAGTCCAATTCCCTCTGTACCCACACCAAGATATGACTCAGTTAATAAGGATAACACAAAGCCAGGAGATTTCTCACACAGTATATCACTGAGGTGCTGGACTGTTCACACAGCTTAATCAGCCATTCAGCTTTAGCACACAAAATTCTAGACCAGACTTCAGCTACCGCTGGAATGGAGTCCAGCTCTTACTATTGAATGTCTTACTGAGCATGCTCCTACACTTGTATAGAACTCTGTTGTCCAGATATGTCTTTTCATACAGACAGCTAGGTACACCTTAACTGTGTCTCCCCACCCCCATCAGACAGTATTACCCGCAGCTACCTGGAGGTGACTCATATGTGTTATATCTGCATCTGAGTGTGATAGGCATACAGATATATATATATATATATATATATATATATATATATATATATATTATATGTGTGTGTGCGTGTGTGTAACATATACAAATATATCAATTATAGACAGGCAGAGGCAGGGGGAGGGAGAGACAGAGAGAAAGAGAGAGACTCTGAAAGGCATAGAGTGATGTCCTCATGCAGACAGCTGCACACCAATAGCACTCAATGGCACATGCTAGTATGAAGGTGACTTCCATTCTGTAATAGTAGTCAGGTAGGGGTTGTAATCTCACCTCACCTGCCGTGTGTGTGTGTTTGTAGGTTAAAGTATTTTGAGGCCTTTTCCACCCAGTTCAAGACTGCCAGTGATGACTTTTTTCCTCTAATGTTAAATGACTGAAATGCATGATATATTTTCAAAAGCATTAGCAATTTTCACTGACAGTTTGGTGTAATGGTACATTTCTCTGATTTGAGTGCACAGGGTCCTGGGTTCAAGTGTTGGCAGTGATTACTTTTTTTTCCCCCCAATGCTAAATGACTGTGATGCATGATATATTTACAAAAGCAATGATAATTCCCACAGCTGATTTGGCATAGTGATGTGTTGCTCTGACTCTAATCCACAGGGTCCTGGGTTCAATACCTGCCAGTAGGGACTTTTGTTTTCACTAATGTTAAATGACTGTAATGCTTGATATATTTACAAAAGCATTAGAAATTCTCACAGTAGATTTGGTGCATTGGTATGTTGCTATGACTGTAGTGCACCCTGTCCTGGCTTTGAGACCTGCTAGGGTTGGTTATTTTGTTGCTGGGCAGAACAGTGGTTGAATGAGGTAGTGTGATTAAAGCAGTTTTAAGCAAGTTTAAGTGGGTTTGCGTGGTTTTGCATGATGTTAAGTGGTGTCAAGAGATGCTTAGCTTTGATTAGCAGTGCCTACTCCCACTTAAACCCATGTTAATTCCAAAAAAAGGGGTGATAGGAAAATGATGAAACAGGAACAAGCGGGGGAAATACATTATGAAAGGCATCTAGGGATGTGCGGGACGGGTGTAGGAAAGTACCATAGCTCTCCATTCCTTGGGCAGCAACAGCTGTGAATAATGTGGACAATTTGGAGCCTCACATCCCACAGGGATGTGTGTGGGGGACATAAGTTTGTTGATTAATTGATGGGATGATTGATTCATGGAAGTGTACATGGGGCAAAATGGAGAGCTATGTATTGGACAAGATTATTTTTGTGGGAACATATGCCCCGTTTTTTATCTAAGGTGAGAGTGGGGATGTTGAGGAAAGGTTGTAGGTACATTTGGGGAGGTAAGTTAGGTAGGAAAGGTTGCTTTTGCAGACAAACAAGACAGCAGATGGGGCAGTGTATGACACATGAGGAAGGTAAACACCTTGGATGAGGAGGGTGGTTGAGAATTGGAGGGCCATATGCCCCCAGATGGAAACAGAGGGACTGAAGTCCCCACCCATGGGCAGTCACGACTGCCCCTTCACGACCCCAAAAGTGGCTGTGCTGGGAGGCTGGATGCCAGGGCCAGCCTGCCTTTCAAGGTGCACCATTCTGCCTCAATCTGACGCAGGCTTATATCCAAGTCCCTCTGGATGACGCTGTGCACCATAGCTCAGAACTGGTGTCAGGTGACACCTTGGAACTGGTGTCAGGTGACAGAGTGCTCTTTGTGCCCATGCCCAGGGGGGCTGGCCCCATCCCCTGATGTGGTTTTACCCAAGGGTGGCGCAGGACCAGTGGAGGAGGCAGTTCAAGCTTGGGTCCCAGATGTGTTCGGACGCGGCGCTGCATCCAAATGAGGCAGGACAGGCAAATCCGCTGGGATCTCCCTACCCAAACATGCTATGGTGTTAAGGTTTTTCAAGGTGTATTGGTTAGTCATGAACAAAATATTTCAGCATTAGTTATAACAGCATGCATAGATGTTTCAGTTAACCCAGAACAATAGAATTGGGGTAATTGCATAGCAAACAGCACACATGCAAAAATGGAATAACAGTCATTATTCTACATCATGCCAGTAACAGTTATGGCAACAGGCTAACAACAATGGAAATTCAACAAGGTATGTTAGCATTGAACCATTTAAATATATGAACAGTAATAGGACAAACGTCCCAACATTAGGTTTTGAGAACAGCCTACCCTTAGTATATGAATAATACTTATTCATGCAGATAAGGGGTGGGGGAGTGAAAAACAGTCCATTACCAGCTGTATAGACTTATATTTTTCACAACAGTATTGCTCAATACTCTACAGGTCTGCCCTCACTTTACAACTACCTGAGGCCTATAGCAGACTCATAGTAGTCATCCTGCTTGGCCCTCCATGTTATGAGCCTTCTGCTTTGCAGCTGTGGGGAGAAAACACACCATTATGCATAACTCTCTCTATCAGATATTCATACTATAATCTGAGATATCAACTGTAGATATACTCACAAACTTCTGCGGCATTCTGGGCCTGAGCATCTTGGATCCATTGGGCCAAGAGCACCCCCTTCCTCCATCTCAGGTCATCATAATGATGACAGGCCTGCTCACCACTATGGGGGATGCCAGTGGCACTGGTGATCTCACATGCCAGATGGTCCACAGGCCTCTGATGGGTATTCTGAGCTCTGGTATTGGCCCTGCAGCAGTCTGTCATCATGGTTCTTCAGGAGGAGTCCAGTTTACTGACCTGCTAGGAATCTAAACTTTGTCATGCGACTAATGCAAAGTCTCAGAGCATGCATTGGAATTTTCCTAGTTTTTTGTTATATGACATTAACTAGCCTTAAAACCAGGGGGTAAAAGATTCACAAGGACAACCCATTCAGTAAAAAAAACTGCAAGATGAAGATTTTACATAATACATTAAGCTTCTTGTAATGTAGGCCCATGGAACATATTAAAATGACCGATTATGGACATCAAGTGTATCATCGACATGGCTTCTGAATGCCCATGCCTTTTTTACTTTTTAAATCATTATGGTTACATTCAAGCCAATAGAGCCAATTCCCACTAGCTGTGGACTTGCATGTTTCTGCCTTTTTCTGACCTTTTTAGCACATCACAAGTGCATGGGTTGGTTATACTTCAGAAGAACAGGGTATTTAAACCTAGGTGATGCCTGTAAATATTAATATGCCTACCAAATATCCCAACTAAACATTTAAACCAAAGGGTAAAAAGGTCATTACTCTCTGTTCACTGTTGACCAGTAATGCTGGTCATACCTCTCAACCATGCCAAATTACTCGTTTTTTACCAAGTTTTGTGGTCTAAATGAAGGGGTGCCAAGATTCCTGAGTGGCACCCCTTTATTTCCAATTTTTTTCATTTTTTTTTTTTTAATGTTTTCAAATACCACGCTGGCGGAGCTGAATTAATCACATGCACAATGACGTCAGCTCCATCAGGGCTACCAGCCAGTCAGAATTGAGCTCAAGGAGCTCACGTTTTCATTTCCGTCGGGTCTGGCTGCAAATGCGAGTGGGAAATCTGGATTACAGTCATTCGTTTTAACAGCAGCAGTCCCAGCCATTCATTTTGGATTACAATTAACAGCAACAGCAGGCAGATTACAAATGCATGAACAGCCGCACTCGTTTCATTTTGGATTACAAATGGATTTGGCTGCTCATTTTGGACTGAAGCCATTTATTTTGGATTACAATTAACAGCCATGCTTGTTTTGCATTCGACTTGGGTGCTCGTTGTGGACTACACTACAAATGCAAAGACTACGTCAGGTAGAGGTGTGTGTGTATGTGTGTATGTGTGTGTGTGTGTGTGTGTGTGTGTGTGTGTGTGTGTGTGTGTGTGTGTGCGTGCATGTGTGCGTGTGTGTGTGTGTGTGTGTGTGTGCGTGTAAATGCCCCCATGTAATACACCTGGTGGCTAAAGGTATTTCAGGCTCAAACCCTGTACCTTTAGTACAGAATAAAAAGAACCTTAAGTCCCTAGCCACCACCATTTCTGAGCTTTATCCAGATTTGTTGTACTAAGAGTTGAGAAGAGCTACGGTGGGAAGTGAGAACAGAATTTATATTCCCCCATTATTGGCTTTGTTGTTTGTCCAGGTTTTTTGTGCTAAGAGTTGAGAGCTATGGTGAGAAGTGAGAACTGAAGTCACTAAATGACAGCCATTAAGTTTCAGTTTTCCTATTTTTTAGGAAACTGCTGATTTGGCATAGTGGTATGTTGCTCTGACTGTATTGCATAGGGTGCTGGGTTGAAGACTTGCCAGTGAAATGCATGGTGGTAACACAACATTTTATTCTAGCAACTTTCCAAAATTATACAAACAATGGTTAAAATGTGTCCCCAGAAGTCCTTAGCCACCACCACTTGTGAGCTTTGTCCAGGTTTTTTGTTCTAAGGGTTGAGATCTATGGTGAGAAGTGAGAACTGAATTTGTATTCCCCCATGTTACGTTACACAATACTTTGAAAATAAAGACAAATAGTTCTTTCTCTCTTTCATCTCTCTTTCAGTGTTTTTTATTATCTACAGTACACACGTGTGGGAGCCTTGTGGAAAGCACCAGGGAGACTCCCAGAACAAAGGAATAATCAAGCTTATATACTGGTGATGTTGTTGACAGTACAAAAATATAAAAATGAACCAATTAGATTATACAGGGCAATTAACCAATCAAAGGTTTACCCGTAAACATAAGACAATTCACATCATCATATCTCTGGGCAGAGAAGATGCACTTCCATAAAAGGCACATTGCCTGATTTCAGGCAGACTCTTGTTTTTCAGTATTTTCTTGTTGCTCAGAGTTCATTCAAAGTTCACAGTACACAGTGCATTTTAATACATACAAACTGTCACATACTCAATTTCCTCAAACACATGCTTTGGCTGTTCATATTCTACAATCCCCCATTTGATGCTGTGTAAGCATCACCATTTAACCTATCATACATTTGTCCCTAATCTAGCATAACCATGCTACTGGTCCTTTCATCATTGGAGACATTGTTATTTCATCATCTACATTCATAGCTGCAGGCATATAAAACTTAGGCACTTATCTTCACAGTTTTTGAAGACATTAATTTCAAGATCAGTGCTTTGATTAGGAATAAGACAAGAAAAGCAACAATTGCTAATACTGCAATTAATAAGATCAACTTCAACAGTCCACCTCCCCAGCCTGAGAACAGGTTGGGTAACCATGCCCATGTTGAACTATTGGCCTTCAAGAGTTCAGAAATTATTTGAATCAGTTCAAGATGGCTTTCAATTTCGTGCTGATTATCAGGAATAAATGCACAGCACTCCTCCTGGATTAAAGTGCAAGTTCCTCCTTTCGCCACTAGGGTGAAATCGAGAGCCATACGGTTTTGAAGTACTACAGTTCTCATTGCAGTCAATTCATCGGTCACTAGTTCTAAGGCAGAAAATATAGCATTGCTTAATATTTCAAGCAATTTAGATAGCTTTCTCAGTTCCAAAATTGATTTCACTGCTCCGTATAACAGAATTATACCAGCCCATGATATGACGTCATCACCCAAGTCCATATGGGACAGTCCTTTGGTGCTAGCAGGAGCTAAATCACGGTGATAGATCCATGAAGCATCAACTTGATCTACAGGATTGGCAGGCTTCTTGACCTCTCAAACATTCCAAATTTTTCCTTTAGGTAATGCAGATACATGTCGAATAGCTGGAACTAGGTAGCCCAGGAAGCAGCTGCCAGACCAGTTTCCTGGTAGCCATTTATATGCCTTTCTTCCACACACAAAATAACAATTTTCTACTTTAATGGTGATGCTGATAGACTTGAAGCGATTCCCGGCGTCCTGCAGTCCTTGGAATATTTTCCAATAAACAGTTTCTATATTCTGGGAAAAGTTAGCTATAGAGTTTTTAACAAGTCTTTTTATAGGTGAGAAATCTGTTATATAACCCGAATTGTCTGCAGTGCAGTTATATACCACTGTTTTGTTACAATGGCTCCACCCGACTCTAGTTTTACCAAGTATTTGAAAACACACAGTTCCGTTTTGGCGGAAGGACAACTGTAATGCTATCTTGTCCTTTGAAATAGCATTTGATGTATCATAGATCAGATTCATCCAGGTTTCGTTAACCCCTAAAGGGACTATATTTAGCATCAATCCCCCATGAACAGTAGGGATAGCAGTGCAAATCCAGCAGTCAAAGATATTGAGGGATGACGCATAAGCGTATTTAATGGCTTGGTAGGTGTTGAAAGGTGGATGCCATGCAGCTTGTTTGGCATGAGGCGTAGTTGGAGTAGGAAATAGAAATGGCCACAGTAAAAATATCAAAACTACAAGAATAACCACCAAAATAGCTGTGCAGTGCTTTTGTGGAAATGGTTGCACTTGTATTGTGTCGGGAGGGTGAGGTTGTCCAAATGGATAAATGTCAGGCATCGTCAGGTGCTGGTACAGTATGGCTTCGAGTACGAGTAGCAATAGGTGGAGAATCAGGAGTAGCAAAAGGTAGATGTTGTTGACCTTCCGATGGGATGACCTTCTTGACGTGCAATATGTGAATCCAGGTGGGTGAGCCTTGTAGTTGAACCTCTGATGATGTCGTCAGTAGAACCAGGAAGGGCCCCTTCCAGCATGGTTGAAGCGCTGTTTTTCGAGAGAATAACTTGATGTACACCCAATCTTCTGGTTGTAGTGCCAAGGACAGGAAAGGATGAGGGATATGTTGAGCCGCTGCTACCTGGTGATGATGAAACTGTAAAAAAGAAACAAGAGAAGTGCAATACACAAGAATATCATGATCAAATGCATCATACTCAGAAAAGGGTGGTGGTGGTGGTGGTGGAGTCATGTGCATACGCATAGGGCAGCCCATGAGGATTTCATGAGGAGAAAGACCTTTAGTAGGATGTACTTGCGTTCTCATAGAGAATAGGGCTAGAGGTAGGGCCTGTACCCAAGTGAGGCCCATTTCAGTAGTAATTTTAGCCAGTCTGGTTTTCAGAGTCTGATTCATACGTTCAATAATACCTGATGCCTGTGGTCTATATGGACAATGAAATTTTAGAGTGATGCCTAACATTTTACACAATGAATCAATTAACTGAGCAGTAAAATGTGTTCCACAGTCTGAATATATTTGACACGGAACACCAAAACAAGGTATCAATTCATAACAAAGTTTCTTAGCAACTGAAATAGCATCATTTTTGGCACATGGGTAGGCTTCTAACCACCCAGAAAAAACATCAACAACAGTTAAAACATATTTGAAATGAGCACAAAGCGGAAGTTCAATAAAATCCCATTGCAAAGCGCAAAATGGTCCTAATGGTTTTGGCAGTGGTTGTGTGGGAGCCATAGTGCCTTTTGAAATGTTATACTGTAAACAAATGGAGCACATGCTCAAAAAATGCTGTACAGAAGCAGAAAGTCCTGGGGCAAACCAATCCTTTCGAATTTGTTTTATTAACGCTTGTACCCCGACATGAGCTGGCAAGTGATACGCTTTAATAAGAGAATTTAACATGGACATTGGGCAGACCAGTCTGCCATCTGGATGTTGCCAAATGAAATCAGAGCATTTAAAACAACCTTGAGTCAGCCATGTTCTCCTTTCTCATTCTGAAGCTTCATCCTGTAGAGCTTTTAACACTGTGGTATCAAAAGTAACCATTGGTTGCAGAGGCTGCAAAAAATGTCCCTGAACAGTTTGTGAGAGAGCAGCCTGTTTAGAAGCCAAGTCAGCTAAATTATTGCCCTTACTTTCAAAAGAGTCATTAGATTGATGGGCTGCACATTTAACAACAGCAAGTTCAGATGGTAACAATAAGTCTTGTAGCAAGTTATTGATATAAAAATGTTTTCTAACGGGTGTCCTGGAAGAAGTTAAAAACCCTCGTTCCTTCCATAGTATACCAAAATCATGAACAACACCATGGGCATAATGGGAGTCAGTATATATAGTAACAGACTTGTCCTTAGCTATTTTGCATGCATTCGATAATGCCACTAGTTCCGCAGCCTGCGGAAGTGCCTGGGGGTAATCGTGCTGACCTTAAAACTTCAGTCGGAGTACAGACTGACCAAGCTGCTTGGAATTCTCTGGAGTTTGTTCGTAAGCAGGATCCATCAACAAAAAGAACCAAATCAGGATTTTGCAAAGGAGTGTCATACAAGTGTAACCTAGGAGAAAGAACAGAGTTAACTACAAGCACACAATCATGTAGTTCGCTCTCATCTGATGTTGGTATTAAAGATGCAGGGTTCAGTGGTGGGCAGCGTATGACTTGCAGGGTGGGGTTATTTATTAAACTTAGTTCATACTTAGCAAGACGTGCATTTGAAAGATACTGCATTTTTATTTTCAAAAGTAACGCTTGAACTGCATGTGGGACTGCTAGTATAGTATCATATCCCAAGGTTAGTGGAGCCGCCATGTCAACCAAGACAGAAGCGGCTGCCACAGCCCATAAGCAAGCTGGGTAACCAGAGGCAACCGGATCTACCTGAGTGCTGTAGTAAGCAATAGGCCGGTAACCTCCAGTGCGTTGCTGGGCTAGGAGACCCAAAGCAGTCTTGTTTCACTCACAGCAAAAGAAAACAAAAGGTTTGGAATAATCTGGCAACCCTAAGGCAGGAGGATTTACCAAGGCTGTTTTGATAGCCTGAAAAGCCTCATCGTGTTGTGATGTCCAGGGTAAAGATTCCGTAATATCCTTTTTTTGGAGTTGTAACAGGGGGGCTGAAATTTCCAAAAAATTAGACACCCACTGTCTACAGTATCCTACTAGGCCAAGGAATCCTCGAAGATGCCTCTGAGTTACAGGGCATGGGGCATTTTGAATTGAAGTTATATGATTTGGGAGTATTTGATGAGAACCCATTGTAATAATATGTCCCAAATACTGCACCTTTTACTGATAGAATTGTAATTTTGATCTATTTACCTTAAACCCTCATGTAGCTAAAAAGTTTAACACTAGAAGGGAATCTTCCCTACATGAGTTACTGTCTGGCAAAGCTATAAGAATATCGTCTACATATTGGACTAGAATTGAACGTGATGGTAGTTGCAGATCCTTTAACTGTCTATGCATCTCTCTAGAAAATAAGGCTGGGGATTCTACATATCCTTGGAGCAATCGAGTCCAAGTATACTGCTGACCTTTGTAGGTAAATGCAAACAAATACTGACTGTCGGGATGCACTGGAATAGAGAAAAAAACTGATGAAATATCTGTTACCATAAAACATTTTGCAGTAGGTTTGATACAGCTCAAAATAGTAGCTGGGTTTGGTACAATTGGGAAAACAGGCAAAACAGCTTTATTAACTTCCTGCAAGTCTTGCACAAATCTGTAAGCTTGTTTGAAAGGTTTTTTTCACCGGTAATATTGGGGTGTTACATGGGCTTGTGGTGGGTACTATGATCCCTTGCTATTCTAATGCAGAAATAACAGGGGCAATACCAGATATAGCCTCAGCTGTCAAAGAGTACTGTGGTACTCGTGGTAACTTTGCACCTGGTTTTAGGGTTATTTTTACAGGAGTAGCTGAGGTCAAAAACCCTACATCATTGTCATGAGTAGTCCGCAGGTGAGAAGGTAGGGAATGTAAATAGTCGTTTCTGTCAGAATTTGGCTGGATGCACATCGTCTGTAAAATGATGGAGTCATCTAAAATTGCCAGGGTACTATCCTGTTGGTCTGAAGGTACTTGGAGATAAACTCCATCAGCTGTGCAAAAAATGGTGGCTCCCATTTTGCAAAGCAAGTCTCTTCCTAATAGATTTAAAGATGCTGAGGGTCCTACTAAAAATGCATGGTTATCCTGCAGAGGTCCCAAAGTTACTGGGAATGGAATAGTTACAGAATACTCAATAGGTATAACAGAGACACCCACCCCTCTAGTTATTTTGCTGGAGAGGGTAACATTCATGGCTGCTTTGCCAGCTAGCATGGATTTAGTCGCTCCGGTATCAATTAAAAATGGATAGGGTTTATTTTTAACCAGTAACATAACATGTGGTCCATCCTGATCCACAGGAATAAAAGGACACAATTGCTGTTGTTTCTGTTCAGGGAACCTTCATTGTGATTGTTGTCGATTGGCCGGTGTCCAGCTAGAATTCCACTGTTGCGAAGTATCGGTGTATGGTGCAGGTTGCTCAGCCAAATATGGACACTCATTTTTCCAATGGCCTGGTTGGCCACAGATGAAACACTATCTGATTACTAGAAGTCTGGGGTGGAGCTGACTGTGTTCCCTGCCAGTTTTGTCTATTCTAATTTCCTGCTCCTTGGCATCCACCCCTCCCTCTCCCTCGCCCTCATCCTCTACCCCGCTGACCCAAAGCGTTACACATTTGGATTTGTGCTTTTACTAATTTCTCCTGTAAATCCTTCTTTTCTTTAGCTAAATGGTCAGATAGGTATTGTACCTGCTGGACTAACTCATGTAAGTCCAAACTAGGCCAGTTTAAACATATTTCCTTTAACTTGTCACTCACCTGAGGGCGTAACCCATCTACAAAGGCAGCTGACATCCCGCTTTTTACTGGTCCTTCGGTGGGCTCTGGGTACCCAGAATATGCCTCAAAGGCTTCAGTGAGTCGATTTAAGTATTCGTCTATAGGCTCATCCTCTTTCTGTATGACTGATTTAATTTTCGACCAATTGGGGGTAGGTGACACTATTACAGTGATAGTATCAACTATACGTTGCCTAACCACTTCATATCCATTCTCCCCTTGTGTGTTGTGCTTCGGTATTGGGGTAGGAACATTAGCATGATCCCAGATACATTTCATCAGATCAGCTGGGACAGCGTACTGGAGGACAGCTCTAACCTCTTCTATGGTAGGATTTTGCAAACAGATATGTCCTGCCAATACACGTTGAAACTTCGCTGGGTTATTACGAATAGGCGGAAGTGATTTAGTGATCGCTTGAAAATCAACTGCTGACCACACCCTAGGTACCACTACAGTAGCTGGTTGTCCCGCATCCCTAGCATGTGCTGGTTTTGGGACTTCTCTCAATGGGAATACTCCCTCTTCATCTGATGGGCTAGTGCCCGATTCAGAATCAGAATCTGGATTAGATTTGTCCGGACCAATGTAGCCGTCATTGTCTTCAATCACAATTGGGCATTGTTTGTAATATTTACCCTTGTGTAAATATACAGCTTTTTTATTGTGATATATTTTCGGCTGGCTAGACCTAGGGTCAAAAAGCATATGTGCTTTTCTTTTCTGTTGTTTTTTTTTGTCTTCGAACGTGTTAGTCTAGGTGATGGTTTATCTGTATTTGTTTGGTCAAGTTGTTCTATAAGTGGTCTGCTAGGCTGACCTCCCATTGCCTGATTTCCGCTTCCAGAGTCGGGTATGGTCTGCTCTTCTCCCCGCCGGCCTTTGCCCTCTGTTGTGGAGCTCACTGCTCCATTTTGAACCTGTGAAGGCTGATATTGAGATAGAGGAGCCATAGGGGGTGGGGGGAACCAGGGGTTATCATCCTCAGATGATTCAATTATTTGTAATTTACTTAATTCTTGTACAGGATATAATCCCTTAAAGGGTGGATCCTTTAAGCATTTACCGTTTGCCACATCTAGATTATTTTCAGTATGTCGCAGTTCCTTTATCTGCTCTTTTAGTTTCTTTTGATTGTCCTTAAGACTACTGATGACCGAGTCCTTTTCCCTTTCTTTAGCTTCACACATCCAATCATTAAAAGCTGCCCAGCACAACCCTAGTATTCTTCCTTTCTTTTTTAATTTGTTTTGCAAATTAGTCAATATATCTTTATTAAAACTACCATTTTTGGGAAAAGCAAGGTCACCGTCATTTTTAGTAAGGGCGATCAAGCGATTTAAAAACATGCAACTGTCCCGGGACACATGATAAAACATATAACCAGCTGGTGTACCTCTTTCTGGCTCACTTATTTTTCCCGCACTCGCTCCCATTTTCACTCAATAAGCTATACTTATTTAACACAGGTTTAGCTAAGGCGTTATATAAATGTCTTGTTACCCCACTATCATTCCTCCTTTCATACGTATGTCACCAGTATTTCCGTATTAACCCACACTCATACTGCACATTTAAGAGCAGAAGAGAAATGCATGCCACTTACCTCAAAACAAGTGAATGAGAGAAATATATCTTTTTCTGCATAAAAAAAATTTCAAATCTTTAAGGCAGGCAAATACAGAGAGATGAAAGAAACACTGCAGAAACAGAAAAGTCTGTTATGGGCCCTTTCATTAGCAGTATTTCGTCCACTTCCTGACTGCTGCAGCTTGTTCTCAATTCAGATCTGAGTAAATGGCACCAATTGTTACGTTACACAATACTTTGAAAATGAAGACCAGTAGTTCTTTCTCTCTTTTAGTGGTTTTTATTATCTACAGTACACACGTGTGGGAGCCTCATGGAAAGCACCTGGGAGACTCCCAGAACAAAGGAATAAACAAGCTTATATACTGGTGATATTGCTGACAGTACAAAAATATAAAAATGAACCAATTAGATCTTTATACAGGGCAATTAACCAATCAAACGTTTACCCGTAAACATAAGACAATTCACATCATCATATCTCTGGGCAGAGAAGATGCACTTCCATAAAAGGCACATTTCCTGCTTTCAGGCAGACTCTTGTTTTTCAGTATTTTCTCGTTGCTTAGAATTCAAATTTCACAGTACATTTTAATACATATAAACTGTCACATACTCAATTTCCTCAAACACATGCTTTGGCTGTTCATATTCTACACCCATTATTGGCTTTGTTTGTCCAGGTGTTTTGTGCAAAGAGGTTGAGAGCTATGGTGAGAAGTGAGAATTGAATTCACTAAATGATGGCCATTAAGTTTCAGTCTTTCGATTTTTTAGGAAACTGCTGATTTGGCATAGTGGCATGTTGCTCTGACTGCAGTGCATAGGTTCCTAGGTTCAAGACTTGCCAGTGACATGCATGGTGGTAACAACATTTTATTCTAGCAAGTTTCCAAAATTATACAAACAATTTTTAAAATGTGTTCCTGGTTTTTGACCTTTTGCACCCCCCCCCCGAAAAAACTAAACTTGAAAATAAGTGTGAGAAGCTGTGCCTATGGCTTACACTACTGTCATTCTACTTATAGCGTGGGTGTGAAAGTGGACTTTTATGATGGAAATGTTCTGAATTGGACAGTTTTGTCATTATTGGTTCATGCATTTTGTTTCATTGCCTACAGTACAGCCTACTGGAAAAATGTTCAAACAATAAATTTAAAATTTGCTCTAACAAGCATGTTGTATTATACAAGGGATATAACTTAAAGTCAGGAAGGTGTATCAAAGAAAAGAAAAGAAAAGAACACATATATGTTTCTTGTTTTGTGTGCAAGGTTTCAATGATTTGAAAACGGTCCAAAGGTAATCTTTATCCACCACTGGCCAGATGCATTTTCTTTGGATGTGGTTTGGGTTTCAATGCTATTTCAATGAATGTGAGTTTCAAGGGCAGAGAAGTTTTAATGCCCAGTCTATTTTCATTGAGACAGTATTGCTTTGTTCAGCAGATGTCAAAATAAAATCCAAATAATCATTGTAGAAGTAAAGCAGTATGCACACATTAGTGTTTATGGTAAATGAGGCAAAATCCCCAGGAATTGGGACACTGGAATGGCTGCAGGGGGTCAGTTCTTCAGTATGCATTAGAAAGTTGATATCCCACAATTCCACTGGGGTGGGTGGGGTTACATAATTATGTATGCAAATTAGATGTTAATCAGCATACAGATTTGTACCTATTTTTCATGGGCCTTGTCCAGATTTTTGATGTTTCCAGGCTGGGAGGTATGATCCTGGTATATGGCTAACAGCATGCGATGGATAGTTTTGAATAATTGGAAACTTGTTTTGTAAGTCATTAATGCTCATATGTGTTTATGTATTTTTTTCAAATAATGACACAAACAAAATGGACAGCATAGAGATTAAAATGGAAAAGATGTGGATGGTTAAATGGGAGGTGCAATGGCATAAAAAAGTAACATTGCAGCCATTTAATGCTACTTTATTGTTTGGAACACTGCAAACCTCAGTCCCTGCTTTCCTGATATTACATTCTCTATATTAAATACAACTTCCAATGGTTACAGCTATTATGACCATTGCTAGCAATGAAGGATGTATATAAATTCACCAACCTCACATAATTATTTCACAGATTGTAAGTTTGTAGACCACTATTACACCTCACCTACAGCCATAAATCAGAGTCACAACAATACTTCAAATGCAACAACTGACTTCTCTACAATATTATATTGCTGTGTTGACATGGCAATCATTTAAAACTTATTTGCTACAGTACAATGTGTGACAAACCTTTTCAGTGTAAAATTGTTATCATACACATTATGGCTAGAGGGGGAAGTTACATGCTATCACCATGATGTAGGCCAATCCTATCCTTGATTCAGTACAGTCTGTTGTATGTTAGGATGCCCCATTGTTACTTATGCGTCTCCTTAGTTGTACTTGTGTACAAATGGTTTCTACCCATCTGGAGAAATTGAAATAAAATTGCCCTGTCTCTCTAATATTGTGATATGGGATGTATCTTTCTAATGTAAAGAGTGGCCAACCTATGCAAGTTCGAGTATTTGGCTTTTGAGCATGAAAAGCAGTCCCGCAGAGTTCTGCCTTTTAATCAGTATCATGGTGCATGGCACCTTATTTCAGCCAGCACTGTCATCCACTGCTGCTTGTTCCTACTACTTTCACTCCTCATTTGCCTTAGCTGCACCTGCCTGTGGTGCTAGGAACTACAGTTTCCTGCCACCACCAATGACAAAGTACAGTTGTGTACACTTACCATAAATGTAGATGTTAGAGTATATTCACTGTTGCAGTCATTACATTTGGAGTAATCTGCTGGCAGGTTGCCCTCAGTCGGCCTGATTAACAAAGTCTTGGGTCCTGCGTCGGTTGCTGTCCCTTCTTCCATGATGTCAGGTTGTCAGGGATATAAAATATGCAGCCAATGCCATTACATCAGTTTTTCTTGCCCGAGATGTCAGGTGCCCCCCAAATAGGGAGCAAAATATATAGATATATATAATTAAAAACACAAGAAATATACCTCCAAACACAAGCAAATACACCAAAAAGGCTTTTAAGCATAGTAAAAGAAAGTAGAGGTATAATAAGAGAAAATACAGGGGGCTGGAGGGAGCGTAACCAAGACTGCAACAGTGAACACTCGAACATCTACATATATGGTAAGTGTACACAACTGTACTATGTTCTTCGTGTTTCACTGTTGCAGTCATTACATTTGGGTAGTTTCCCAAAGCTATGGTTGGGAGGATAGATTTATACAGCATTAGGACCAGCTATTAGGCCCTGCAGGACAGCAATGGCAAAGCCAGCTCTAGATTTAGAGAAGAAAGGCAAATGGTAATGTTTGGTGAACGTATGAACTGAGTTCCAGGTAGCAAATTCTAGAATGTCTCTGGTAGGAACACCTCTGAAAAAGGCTGTAGAAGTAGATGCAGCCCTGGTGGAATGAGATCTGATCCCCTGGGGGATAGTTTTACCATGGTGCATATAGCAGAAAGGAATACAATGGCTTATCCATTTGGAAATGGTCTGGTTTGAAATAGCCTTTCCCTCTGCCCCTGCAGCAAATGACATCAGTAGTTGTTCAGATTTTCTTAGGGATTTTGTCCTGTTTAAGTAAAATTTAAGTTGTCTTTGTACATCCAACGAATGCAGAATCCGCTCCCCATTGTTCTGTGGATTGGGAAAGAAGGTTGGCGAATGGTGTGATTAAGAGCCACACTGGATACCACCTTAAGCATGAAGGACGGATTGGTCCTGAGAGACACCCTGTCTGCATGAAAAATAATGAAAGGCTCCACTGCCATAAGAGCCTGTAATTCAGAAAATCTTCTAGCTGAAGTGACTGCTAAAAGGAAAGCTGTTTTCCAGGATAGAAATTTTAAGTCTGCAGTAGCAGCTGGCTAGAAAGGAGGGAGAGTGAGTTTTTCCAATACAAAAATGAGGTCCCAGGCAGGGATTGGAGCTCTCCTGGGTGGTTTTAAGTTTTTGGCCCCTCTGAGATACTACTTTAGCAGAGGATGAGAGAAGAGGAGAGGTTCTGTGTTGTAATGAGCTGAAATGGCTGAGGCATGGAATGTTATGGAAGAAAATGACATGCTCTTGTGAAGCATCTCAGTTAAGTATTGTAAAATCTGAGGAATATACTAGGCACAGCTGTGCTTATTCCTAGTGATTGATTCCATGCACAGAATCTTTTCCATTTTTCAGCATAAGATTTTCTAGTACTAGGCCTTCTCGCCTCCAAAATGACACCCATCACAGGTTTGCTGAGGGATGTGCCACGTTGGAAGGTGTAACACATTGCGCAGGAGTGGGTAGCAGTGTAGACGAGGCCAGTCTAGAGCAATCAGAATAATTTTTGGTTTGTCCTGTTTGACTTTTAGTAGAACTTTGGAGAGCAGAGGCGGGGGTGGGGGGCATAGACTGAAAGTTTTTTCCAGCTGAATGATAGAGCATCCACTTTCCAGGCTTTTTTGTGATGAGTTCTCATGCAGAATTTGTCCAACTGATAATTCTGGGGTGAGGCAAAAAGATCTATGTCTGGGCTTCCCAATTTTTGTGTCAACATGTTGAAAATCCGTGGTTCCAGTTTCCATTCGTGTGGGTCCATTCGATTTCTGCTTAGTTCGTCTGCCAGAGAATTCAGCTTTCCTGACAGGAATTGAGCTTGTAGTTGTATTTGGTAGGTCAAAGCCGTGTTCCACAATGCCATGGCTAGTCTGCAAAGGGGGTATGAGTGTGTACCCCCCTGCTTGTTTATGTACCACATAACTGTGGTGTTGTCTGTCTTTATCAGTAATTGTCCTGGATGAAGGTAATCCTTGAAGGCTGTCAGAGCATTCTGTACAGCTAGCATCTCTTTCTGATTGATATGAAGGCACATTTGATTTGGTCTCCATTTGCCCTGAATGCACTTCCCTGCCAGATGAGCCCCCCAGGCATAGTCTGATGTGTCTGTGGTTAGGGTTTGGGTGACAGGGGGTGGAGTGAATGGCAGTCCCTTGTTTTGGTGGCAGGACTCTGCCCACCATAGGAACTCTAGTCGCAGGCATGGTATGATAGGAATCATTGTTTCCAGGCTGTGACAATGTTGACTCCATAAACTTTTTAAGTACCACTGAAGTTTCCTCATATGCAGTCTTGCATATGGAATTAGAAAAATGTAGGAGGCCATGAACCCCAAGGCTTGCAGAATTTGTCTTGCAGTTAGCAGGGTTTTTGTGGCCACCTGTTTGAAGTAAGTTACCAAATTAATTTGCTTTTCTGGCATAAGGTAAGCCATCTGGGCAGTTGTATTCAAGCTTGCACCCAGAAATGTAATTTTTTGAGAGGGTACTAGTTGTGATTCTTTTCGTTTATGGTGTACCCTAGACATGTCAGAACTCTTTTTACAAATGCCAGATGCTTTAGAAGAATGTCCTTGTTTTCTGCCTGAATTAGACAATTGTCCAGGTAGGGATATATTTGAATATTTCTTTGTCTGCAAAATGCAATTACTTGAGCCAGGCACTTTGTGAAGACCCTGGGCACAGTAGATAAGCCAAAGGGCAGTGCAGAGAACTGGTAATACAAGTAGCCTGCTTTGCAGCGGAGGTATCTTCTGCAAGATTCCCTGATTGGGATATGCAGGTAAGCCTCTTTTAAGTCTAGAGTTACCAACCAGGCATCTTTGCCTAGCATAGGAAGTAACTGTTGAAGACGCAGCATCTTGAATTTTGGAATGTCCTGAAATGTGTTTAGAGTAGATAAGTCCAGAATTGGACGCCATGATTTGTCTTTTCTGGGTACCAGAAAAAGTCTTGAATATAAACCTTGTCCCTTTTCCTCTTCTGGTACTGGTTGAATAGCCCCCATGTTCATGAGGGACAGTACTTGTTTCTGGGCCTCTTCCCACTGATTTGCGGGCAAGTCTGGCCATCCGTTTGGAGTTGGCAATGTGTGGAAATGAAATCTGTATCCCTGGGTTACTATATTTAAAACCCATTTGTCCTGGGTGATAAGTTGCCAGTTTCTTGCATGTAGTGCCAGTTTTACCCCCAAAGAGGCAGCTATAAGGTAAGTGCTTGGAAAGTATACAGGGAAGTCAATGAGACTATTTACCATAGGGAGGTGCCTTGTTGTTTCCAGATTTGGAAGTGGAGGCACCCCATTGTTTTGTTCTAAAAGTCCCTTGTGACTGAAACCTGGAGCCTTTGGAATGTCTGGGTTTGGCTTGAGTGGCTCTTGAAGGAACTGGAAAGGACCAGTTCTTAGTAGGCCAGTGTCTACTAAATCTAGGAGGATGCACTTGTAAGAAATCTTTCACAGTTTGCATTGATTTAGGTTTATCTTCCATCTTTTTTAAAACTTCTTCAGCCTTATTACCAAAGTGATGGTCCTGTTGTAAAGGAGCATCCAACAATTTTGCTTTAACATGATCAGGCAGTGTTTGCTCTTTGAGCCAAGCATGCCTTCTTAGCACAGACCCAGTTACAGCAACCCTGCAAGAGGTCTCAAAAGAATCAAAACCACATTGCAAAGTATGTTTTCCAACTTGTTCAGCTGAATGCAATAAATCCTGTAAATCCTTATTTTCTACACATTCAGCAATTAACATCATTTTCTGTTTAAACAGACCCATGATATGCTGTTGGTATTTAAGCATATAAAATTGACAGTTTAAAGCCCTGATTGCCAAGGTTGCAGAAGTGAAAACCTTCTTACCCCATCTATTCAGCACCCTGGAAACTCTATCTGAAGGGGTAGGATTTTTAGCAGTAGAGGTCTTAATGCCCTTGGGACCCTGAGAAATGGTTTCAGTATCTGCAATAGGATTTTTGAAAAGGAATTTGTGGGAATCAGGAACCCTGTAGTATCTGGCTGGCTTTCAAGGAGCTGACGGCAGAGAATCAGGTGCCATACTAGATTCTGAAAAAACATCATCAACAATGTCTAGAACAGGAGGTATAGCCACAGGCCTATGCTGAGGAAGAAGAAGAAAATCCCTAAGTCTCTTTTTAGATTCGAGAAATCCTGACTTTCCCAGTGGAAATGTTCCCTTAAGGTATGTAAAGTTCCCCCAAAATAAAAATTCTCTGGGGGAGAAGCAACAGGAATGGAATCTTCTGCTTTAGAGTCCTCATAAGTAGGTATAGACAAATCCTGTTCATTAGAAGAGTCAGAAGAAATAGAATCCTGTTCAGAAGTTTCATAATCAATGTCTTGCCTAAGCCTCTTGGAAGGAGGGGGCTTACTACCCCTGATCAGAGTAATTAAATCTTCAGCCATTTTGATCATTTGTTTTTTAGGCATAGGGACCTGTACATGTGGCCCAGGTGTCGGTTTTATAGACATAGATTTAGATTTTGGCCTTAGTTATGAAGATGGCATTGGTCTAATATACAAATCTGTAGGCCTGAAAACACCCTCAGAAGCCAGTGCCTGCACAGTGGCTCCGGAACCATCTAAGGTAGACACATCCGTGGCTTCCATAATTGAAGCATCTCGTGGCATAACGGACTCCAAATGGGTCTCAGTAGAGGCCTGCGAATAAAAAGTAGCATGTATCAGGGGCTGCAAAAGCACCTTACTGACTATCTGCGAACTGGCGACTGGCTTAGGAGAAGCGTCGTCATCAGTTTTGGACCTCGACGGCCTGTCTCTGTCTTTTAATTTGCATTTTTTAGTTATTCTGGTAGTCGGATTGCTAATCGATGACATTTCTGGATAATTAAATCGTGAGCCAAAATATTCTGAAGCAAAAATATACCGACGTTTAATTGTGCATTGATTAAATTTAGCACAAAACCGACAGCAAGGTATGTTATGAGCAGGGTCTAGGCAAGGAATACAGTACAAATGAAAATCCTTATGAGGTATTTGCTTCCCGCAAGTAATGCAATTATTAACTTTTCCTGACATCGATAAGGAGCAAGAAAAAGTTTCCTCAATGGGGTACTTAGCTTTTACTTGAAGACTTCGGTTCTGAAACTCGAAAATGAAAATTTCAGGAGTCGGTCGACCGGCACTTGCAAACTGCTTCTGCTTCAGGCACCACGCGGCAAGAAAGACTGATGTAATGGTGTCGGCTGCATGTTTTATACCCCTGATGACCTGACATCATGGAAGAAGGGACAGCAACTGATGCAGGACCCAAGACCTTGTTAATCAGGCCAACTGAGGGCAACCTGCCAGCAGATTACCCCAAATGTAATGACTGCAACAGTGAAACACGAAGAACATCCTCCTGTATCTGCTTTCTCGTTACTGAATTATGTAGCATGGCACAATCTGCTATAATGTTGGCCCAAATGACATTATCAATCTTCTGGGTTGTGCCAGATGTATTCAGAAAGTGGAATTATGCCTTCAGCAGCCAAGGCACATTCTGTATAATATTTCTGGTTTGTGAGTTGGCGTGGTTGTGACTGTTGGGTTATATGCATTCCTCACTGACATCATGAGCCAAGGGTTAAGGGAATATCCAGCACCCTCACTTGATGCTCTCTGGGAAATTACCCCTGACAAACAGTTGCTAAAGGTCACAGGTTTATATTATAAGTTCAAAGTTTGAAAACTTCAAATCTCATATGATCGACATCATATGAGCAAAGTTTTCAAGCATCAAATGTTATAACGGAGACCGTAGGGTATATTTCCCTTTGCTTCAATATAGTGCGATCTCGGAGTTGGTATATTTAAGTATTGGGGGTGTGGGGGTGCAGGGGATCTTGCCCCGATGCATAGAGTGCTCAGGTAGGTTTTTTATTTTTAGTTTGTTTATATTTTATGTTCGATGTTTGAAAAATTTGCTCATATGTATTCGATCATATGAGATTCTAAGTTTTCTGATTTCGAACATATAACAGACACAAGATCACATGAGAGCCATATGTGGGGTTGCTGAAAAATTGCTGGGTAACCTGTGCACACAATGTAGATGATAACCTGTGCATTACTCACCACCTGACAGTTGATAAATTGACAGTTTTTGTGATTCATGTACCTACTTCCCAGTTCAGCAGGTGCTATCTTTATTTCAGTGTGGCTATAGGCTATGGTTCCCAATACCTCCAGGCAATGGGCTATGCCAATAGATGGCCCATATGGAAAATATACTTTATGATTCAATTCCCCAAGGAACATCAACTGAAATAAAGATCTTGGTCTGTGATTTCAACTTGGAGACTGACATGATGTTTAATCAGCAGCCTGTGTTGATGAATTTGAGAAAACAGTAATGTTTCTTACAAAAGCAAGCTTAAACAGTATAGTGCTCTACACTACTACTGCTTCTATAGTAGGTGGAGACTTTGGGATACCACCTGACTGGAGGTAAGGCTGCTCCTCACCTGAGGAGTGAAGCAGAATGCTTATTGGTTTAGAAGCCTGCAAACATTTGATATATTAAGGTCAGCTGGTAGAGGCATACTTTGAGTGAATAAAAGTGTGCTTGATTTTTTTCTACTTTAATCCCAAGCTAAGTAAGTAGTTTATGTCTTGTGTTTTAGTTTGTTAGAATTTCTGCCTTTCTTTTCTAGGCTCTGAATAAAGTATTGTGTGTGAAGATAAGTTAACTTATACCACCGTTAAGAAATTTTGCTGCTTTTATGCTTTGCTTTCTGTTTGGATTTATTTGGCTTTTGATAACTCTTCATAGCTTTGAGTTTCTTTCCCAGTTTTTAAAGAGTAACTAGCTTTTCAGAAGTTTATTTGCTGTTGGGTGTTTGTGGAATGTTAAATTCTCTCATTTCCATTTATAAGTTTTTCTTCTGAAATATGCATTTCTTTTTCTTCTCTTAAAATGTGTATTTTCCTTTCTGAATGGTATGGGACCTTCAAAAGATGATGATCTTGGCAACCATGCTAACAGGTAATATGCTCTGAAAACTCAATTCTAAGATGTTATCTGAAACCTGTGCATGACATGTTTTTAACTGAGAAAGAAATATGAATATTAATGTTTTTATGTATTAATGTTTTTTGTGAAGTATTTTCATATATTCAATGGGATGATCACAGGTTACATAGTTAAACTTTTTGTATTGAATTACTTTTTATTTTGCCTTCTCACCATTTTGGCCAAGTAAATTTGTTTTATGACGTAGACCCTGCACTATTCTCTCAGCTGGATGTTCCAGTATGTTGCACCCAGAAGCGGCCTTAGGTCAACTGGTGCCCTAGGCAAAAGGGCTCCATGGTGCCCTCACCACACAACCTGGTGCCCCTATTCTGGTCTACCTACACCAAACAAATACTGGGAAAGTGCACCTGCTAGAGAAGTACCCTAGGCAGTCACCTAGTTGGCCTATGCCTAAGGCCAGCTATGGTTGCACCATTTGTTGATAATTTTTCTGTCTCAAAAATGCTGGCTTATTTATAAAAACAAGTAACATTTCCACAAATGCATTGTCCTTATGACCTAATCACTGTAGCTTAATTGCCTTCAGTTAGTCTGGAAAGTATGCCTGCCTTGGTCCCCTTTTGAAGAAAAAGCAGTATACATGTGTCCTTATATTTTCCTACAGTTGCTCAAGGGAGAGTGCATAGTAAGCCTACTGTTCCACCAACAAGAATGCAATACCAGAGTGAAAGCAATGGGTGGGTTGAATACTACAATGTCATGCTCTATGTTTTTCTCCCTTTTTTAGGGGAGGGAGTTGATGCCTACAGCATTTCTTGGCTTGCTTGTTAAGCCTTATGGGAAATTTTAAGTTTACTTGGAGTGTGCAAGATTCCTTTAAAGATAGGTTAGTATGGGAATTTGAATTGCCAAGATGTTGCTACTGCCTATAGGTAGGGTGAGTGTATGTATTCTGCAATAGTTGGTGCCCTGATGAGAGAAGAGTTTGATAGCTTTTATCCATGTCCTTCTAGGACAGGAGGCTTTAGCTCCTACTCATGACCTTAAGTATAAGAATAGCATGAAATTTCACTGGTAGTTACTTGGTCTTTACCGTATGCCCGAAAAACTGACTGTGCTTTCTAAAAGAATGCAGCAGATGCTTTCCTGTACTTTAGAAGGCAGCTTTGCCAATTATTCTCTTGAATAGATCTCTTGATGCAAGTGCCTGATTACAAATGTTCAACATTAATGTATTAAAAAATCATGGTTTCTCTACTGCTCTTCATGAAGGGTGTTCATATTGTGCAAGAGTGTGTGTGTGCAAGTGACGTGCCAAATAAGATAGGGCTAAAAAGTGAGCCATGCCCTAGTTTTAAATTTCTTGGAGTGCATGTGGCTTCAACTTCTGTTAAGTCACTTGTACAAAGGTATTGATTAACAAATAATACCACAAGTAGAGGACATTTTATACATTCTGTCTCCTTTTTCATTCCCTAGGCTGTTTTAGCAGCACACTATGGCTAATGTAAAAACTATAGGAATGATTGTGGACAGAGTGCATACTGTTTCCTGCTACCCCCTCAGGACAGATGGCCACTCCTCATGATGAAAGTCATGGAAGAGCACTGTTGCAGTGTGTGACAGCATTTGCACACAGTCCTAGTCTAACTGCAGAGACATCAGGACTCATTAAACTGAATCACAAATCCCCTGGACAAAAATCAATGAACATTTAATTGGCCATGTATTGTAAAATAACATCCATACAAAAGCGTATATAAGGAAAATGTACACTAAAGAAAATCATGGATGCAAGCCATACTCCCTTCTTACTCTGTCTTGAACTTACCGTGTATAAACTAGAGAAAATGTCACACAGTGAAGCACTGTGAATATATCAACAGCACCACAAACATGGCAGCCAATATACAGGTTTTGAACTGTGAAACAGCTCCAGTAACTTTGATATGGTTGTTGTTGTTGTGTCTTTTGGCTTTTCCCGGTTAGGGGTTGCCACAGCGGAACTCCGGTCTGCTAATGATTGGTAGTTGATTTTTACATGCCGAGTTACCAGCCCTGATGCACAACCTTCAACGAAGGTATGCCCATTCATGCATGCCACCACCCAGAAGATGCTCTAGCTGAGAACCGAACCGGACAGCGTCTTACTGTGAAGTGACAATCAGTGTAATTAACTAGAGTATACCTTAGTCATTGTGAATGTTTATGATGGTGCTGAAGTGAAGGTTGCCCACCTTATGGCCTTTTCTGGCTAGTGGTGAGCTACATGGTGTCATAGGACCATTTAATGATCTTTCTAGCTTAAGGAATACATATAGAGCTGCCCTGTTACCTTCATTCATAACCTTTTTTTCTTTCTCTCAACTTTCCCTTTTTGCTGCTAGTAATGGCCTGAAGGCCAGTTTATTTTAAAAGCTGGAGGACATTTGTCCTGCCTCAGTCTCAGCCCTGCTTCTCCGGATGGGGGTTTTCTTCCCTTCCCCTGAAGGGGAAGCAGGGTTGACACTGAGGCCAAGGTCTGCGACTGGAGGGTAGACCTTGACACTTTTTGATTCGTCTTTTTTAGACAATTTTGGTTAACTTTGACAGTACCCTCTAATAGGAGGTTCTGGTGATTTGCATGCATATTTTCACTACACTCTCTGTATTTGCTTTCCCCTCACCATCCTAGCTTTTTGTGGTGGCCTACTTGGAAGAAAGGCAGATAATGCAATTGCCTGCATTGTACTAAAATGTCTAGAGGTATAATCATTGTACCCCACCGGTTACTAGCAGGGAAATGACAGGTGTGTTCTAACATTACTTTTTAATTTCTCCAAGTGTTTTGGTTTCTAATACCATGATGGGATTGGACCCTGTTCGTAAGTCAAAGTTCATGAAATTAGTATTCTTTAAATCTTTATTAGCCAGATTTGCACTTTGCAGCACCCACATTGTGCCCAGTAATGACTCCTGCAGATCAGTAACATAAAGTACGATTGTAAATTCTTTTTTATAAGACTTGTTGCTCCTACTACTATTAGAATTGTCTGGGTATCCTTCTTCCACATTGTCCACATTTCTGCCTGCAAATCCTGGTATTTTATGACTTTGTGTCTCTCTGTAGATAAGATGTTGTAGTCACCGAGTGTAGTAATTTCATTTATCAGTGTTATTTTTCAAGGACTACTGTATCTGGTTTACTCATATCTATTTTATGAACTGATGACAATGAGTGATCCCATGTGATTTAAACTTCATCGTTTTCGATAATGCTTTGTGGCTCATGTTTCCAGTGTTTTTCATTACTTCATTAGCATAATGTTTGCACAATCCCCAATGCAACAGTCTTGCCACATTATTATGCCTTTCGGTATACAGTCCTTCTGCCATTAGTATATCACAACCAGCAAAAAGATGTGTGACTGTTTCCAATTCTGATTTACAAAACCTACATTTGTCAGTTTCTTCTACGTGTTCAGTGGACTTTGTAAACCAGGTGTACGGAGTCCACTATATAGTGCCACCAATTTTAACCTTTTGGTTTAAATTCACCTCTCCTTTAACCATTCCTGCATTCAGTCTTGATTTAACATGAGGTTGTTTCAATTGTTTTCTGTACTTGCGAGTATATTTATGCATTTTTCACATTTCTTGCTTCTCCTCTGTTCCTTCACCTTATACTTTTGTTTTTGGCACATTCAGTTTCTGTGTGAGTTTTATCTACTTCTGGCTTGATTTGAATTCCTGCTTGACGTCGATATGTTTCTGCTAAAGTAAGCAGGGACTTCATCTTAGAATAGATGTATTCTCCTAATGTTTCATATCTTTCACTAAATTTGTTTATAATTATTTATTTATTTAACATTCTTTACTGGGAATGTCCGACTGGGCAGTACCCATTTTCAGCAGAGGCCTGGGGAGAAAAACTCCACATAGAGAAAAAAATACGTGCAATAATAGTTTGACAGCCTTATAGAAATTGTATTATGAACAAAAGATATTTACAAATCACATCAGGTAAAGCTTCACACAGTGAGAACAATACATTCAAAAGAAATAGTTGATATGGTAATAGTAATCCTAGACACAGTTTGACAATAAAATACATATTTTTAGTAACAGGAACAAAACTGACTATAATTCATCTCTGCATAGATGATAGATGACTATGAAGAAGACCCAGTGCTTATCCAGGTTGGGACAGCTTGGGGAGAGCATTACAGTAGAGTTTAGTACAGATGGTGTTCAGGTGGCTAGGATGTATTTTAGGCAGATAAATTACATGTGAAAATATTATATAGTGGGAGATGGCTAATCTAAGAAGGGTTTATAAGAGAAGGAAAATGGTGTTGGGGAAGAAGTGATTTTGTTCATGGTTAGCCAGAGGTGTTAAATAGTACCATGTGTTGGTAAAATAATTGTTTAGTAGTTTTTTCAATTGTGTTTGCTTGACAGTGGTTTTAATGGTGTGAGGTAGTGAGTTCCAGGCTTTGGCTACATAGGAGGAGTACTGAGTCACCAGCAGTGCCTGCTGTTTTTATGACTTGTAATAATTCTTTATTTGTAGAGCAAAGTGAATGTTGGCTATTGTAGGGATGAAATATATAAAAAAAGACCAGAAGTTTTCTTGGGCAGATAGAGTAGCTTGTGGGTCATGGTGAGCCAAGTACTTGTGGTACTTCTAGCCAGGAGAGTGTCTTAAGATTAATGCAATGGTGGGTCTTGTAGGGAGATCCTGTAGCAAAGCTTGCACTTTTGTTATAGCTTGATTCTATTTTTTCTGACCTTTTTAGGTTTGTGATAATTGGTGAAGCATAGAGGAGAGCTGATAATAGGTGGGTCCTTGTGATAGCTTCTCTGGAACTGTCTGTTAGATTTTTATTTTTGTAAAGCCTTCCCATGTTTTTGTGAACTTTTTAATTTGTTTGTGATATATGTAGCTCAAATCTCATCCTGTTAGCAATTATAATGCCTAGTAGATTGGTTTGTGATTCAGGACTGATTTTTGTATTCTTCTTAGCTAATAGAGGCTGGGCGTAGTTCCAAGGGTCTGGTAGGTTATATGTCCTATTGGGGTTAAGTATTAGCTGTGTGTTAGATAACCATGATTCAGTTTTGGTGAAATACTTTTGGGTAACATTTTGAAGCTATTTGGGTCTTGTGAGGTTAAGCAGATATGTATGCAGTCCCACAATTGCAGATCTATACAAGTAATCAATTTTGAGGAGGCTCATATTTCCTTCAGAACAGGGAATATATAGTTTTGATATGCAAGGATTTATAAAAATTTTTTGAGCATGAATCACCTTTCTTTTCCTGTCCAACCTATCCAGCACCTTTTGGGGCCAGTTAATCACTCCAAAACTGTATGTTAGGACAGGAAGAGCAAACTGGTTTATAGCTTGACTATAGATTACAAGTTTTATTTGCATTTGCTAATGGTTTATTGCTGATCCTTCATCGATTCCCAAATATTTATACACTCTCACTTGCTCAAGTTCTTCTATATCACATTCCTGTTTTAACTAACATTTTCTTGGTGCTGCAGCTTTCCTGCTTTAAAGGTGGTTTTTGCACATTTATCAAGATGAAATGACATTCTTATATCAGCTGAAAACATTTTGACCACTTGCACTTGTGCTTTCAGTTCCTCATCTGATGGAACTATACTGTCTTAAATTATTTTGAAAAAATCTGAGAAGTCTTTAAACTTTGTTTTTCTGGGAGCCAAATTGAAGATGCTCAATGGGTTAAGGGCAAGACAAAATAACTGTGGTGACAGAGTCACCCTGGAGTATCCCCATTTTAATTTTTATCCCTGGAATAATTTCCCCTTTATCACTGCTTAACTGCAAAGTGGTTTGACACTGTTTTATGGTTGCTGTACTTTAATTGTTCAGTGTAGGGTATAGCTTTTACATTTTTAAGCACTCCTTTATCCATGAATGTGGGACACTGTCAAATGTGTTTTTTGTGGTGTACCCATGCCATAAATAGAGAACTCTAAAGAGGAAGAATCTATTATGCCTTAATGAAATGATCCTTTGTTCCATATAATGCTCTTTTATTACCCTTTTGTTGTATTGCCATGATTGAGTTTTCTTCTAAATTACAAAACTGTTGACATCAATTCCAGTGCATCATTCATATGCTTTGGAAGGCAAGTTATTGGTTTATGGTTTTCAGAAAAGCTTGCAGGTTCACTCCTAATTTTTCCTGTTATGTTAAAGTATTTTTCCTGTTAACTGGGCTGGTGTCTGTTTGGGGTGTGCATATAAATAGTTCTTACTCATGGCTAAATCTTCATGAAATGATGGTAATAATTTCAGCCAGAAGTTAGGTACTGCATCTGGGCCTGGGGGTTTCCAATTAGGAGCTTTTCTTAACTTCTCCAGCTGTTACTTCATCCAATTTCATATCCTGTACATTTGAACTTCAATCCATTTAGCATCTTATGTTCCACAAGATCTATCTATTTCTTCACTTTTTGGTGGTGGTTCATTACTTTTTGTGTTGTTTCCCAATTCTCTATAAAACTTTTTTTTTTGGGGTCATGAATAAATTCCTTATTTTCTGCTTTTCCTTTATCTATGTATCTTCTAAGTTTTTCTGCCTATGCTGGTATTTTTATTCATTATTTTTGGGTGGTGCAGTGGTTAACATCTCCAAACAGCAAGAGGTTCATCGGTTTGATTCTTGGCTGGGGCCTTCTCTGTGTGGAATCTGCATGTCCTCCCTTTGTCCAAGTGGGATTTCTCCAGGTACTCCAGTTTCCTCCCACATTCCAAAGGCACACATCTGGAGCATTTCCCCCTGGTCCTCTACTGAAAACAACCTCTGTCCTAATTGGACTTTCCTGGTCAACAAATGTTAAATAAAGAAATTTGTGATGGTGAACAATAGATACTGATCTGTTTTTATACTTTGCATTGCTTTTATCACATCTTTCTGAATATTTTTGTTCTGTTCCCTCTTCTAATGCTGACACTTGCCTTAATTGCTTCATACTCCAAGTATGAACTATTTTATGTCCTCTTAGATTTTGTGAACATCACCTCTCTTATGCTTTAACTGTACAAAAACTGGATGAGGGCTGATCCAACTAGAATCACCAACTTCGGGAGCAGACTTAATTTGGGCAAGAATGGAATAGATTTGAAGAGCTTCTGTATTAAAATGGCTGAGAGGACCATTACCTTTCACTAGCCTGCTCTGTCTAGCTGTGCTAATTGATTGCAGAGGTGGACGTAGATAGCCTGCTTAACCTTTGTTCTTGTACTACCACCAGGTAACTCTGAGACAGAGTAATATAAGAAAAACAGATGAGCCACTGAAATGCTCTCCCTTACTAAACAGCAATGATCATTACCCTAAGCCACTCTCCTCATATACAAAGCAATGTTTATGCCCACTTAAGACTTGCATCAACGGCAGCCACTGTCTTCATTCACTATCTCTTGACACATGCACATACTTCTCAACTGTCCAGATTTTCACAGAATATCTGGCCTCATATTTTTGACTTGTTTTTCACAAAATTGTGGTTTTCTACCGTATTTCCCCAAAAATAAGACCAGATCTTATATTCTTTCCCCCTCCAAAATACACATTAGGGCTTATTATCAGGGGATGCCTTATTTACACCCCCCCCGCACAACAATCTACATTTATTCATTTATTCATGTACACAAATTGACATTTATTTGGTACTTTTCTGTTATTTGGCAACAGTTCTAAGTAACACGTTAACAGTAGTGTGAGAATTCTACATAAACAGTACAACAAACATTTAAACTTCAAAATATCTACACCTTGGCTTTCACAGTGCAATATTTCATGTTTAACAGAAAGTGAAGAAAAATCTCAATACATGTGTATTGGAGTAGGGGAATAAAACTGGAAGCAGAACCAATCCATTCTGTTGCATCTTCTGGAATATTGTCATAAGTCTCCAACCCCCGAATTCTGGCCTGAATTTCTTGCGACTGTATTTCACGTAGAACCATTGGCCCCCATCTGTCATGCCTAGCAATAGAGCTCTCCTTTAATGAGCACAGCTGTCCAAGTAGCCTGCTCATAGTGCATTGGCAACAAAGCTGTCAGTGATTTTATCCCATGAATTTTTTACCCAAGTCATAACCTCTTGCAGGCTAGGCTTCACAAAGTTTCCATGCTGATTTCTCTCCATTCTATTTTCAATGTAGTCATTGAGTTCCATGCGCAAATCGTCCTTGAATGGCTTGTTTATTGCAATATGAAGATTCTGGAGATAGGCAGTCATTCCTGCAGGAATCATTATTTGATCTATTCTTCTCCATGCAAGGAATTTCTTCATGTCTTTAATGCGGTGAATGCTGGCTGAATCCTGGACTAGCAGACCTCTTTCGCCACCTTGCAAAACAAGTGGCAACATTACATAGACCCACTTCCTTATAACTGCTTGTGTGCACCAGGCTTTTTCGCTTTCAAGAATGTAAATGCCTGAAATATGTTCAATCTTATCTTTCTTGCCCTTAATAATGATTAGAGGTGGGGTTTTCTTTCCATGTAGAAGAATTGCCAAAATAAGGTAACACATGCACGTTCGTAACCAGTGGAGGGAATGTAGATGGACGAGGCACCCCTCTGATTAATTGTTGAGATCCTTGGCTTGTAAACACTGCAGTTTCATCCATAGCAATCATGGTGGATAGTTGTTATTTAGAAAAGTTGATGCCATCACCAAAGGACTTGAATGCAAGTGCATGATTAATAACTTCAGTATCTTCCAGCTTGAACAGTGTTGATCTTAAGAGACAGTTCATATTGCTGAAGGAAGCCTTCCAACTAATGCTGTGATGCTTTGAATTCTTCTGGGGATATTTCTAACTGTGGTGCCATTGCAAGGGCAAATGCTTGAATATCAGCCCTGCGCTGAACCAAAGCCTTTGCTCTTCTGTTAGCAATCCATTCAAAGATCATGTCTTCCAGCTCAGGAAATAATGGTTGCTGACCTGATCCACATTTGCACTTCTTAGCATTCTCCTCGTCAGGCTCTTGACTGAGTTTGTCGTACGCTGCATGCCATTTTCGGACCATTCGGAGATCTAACTTCTCTTTGCAGAATGCCATCGGATTCTTTCCCTGGGATTCCTCCATGATTCCTTTCTTGTACTCATTGGAATAGCTCTTTCTTTTTCAACTCATCTTGTCTTGATGGGTTAATTGAAGACATTTGAGACTGGAGTGGCAACACAAAATGACGACGGTTAAGAAGACACCGCCACAGCCGTTTATCAAGTGTGCATGCTTTACGCGCGTTGTCTGTACTTTGGTTGGTCAAAGTACACCTGCCACTGTTTATGGGCCAACTATGAACTAGTGCCTTCTTGGGGCATTTGCTTTACGCTAAATAACTGTAATCTTCCTTTGTTTTGAACCCACAGCTTCAGCAGCTCTGACATTTTTATCACAGAAGGCCTTATCTCACTTTTAATGATACCATGCTACTAATGGAAGCTCTTCTACGTCTTCAGCTAACACTTACTATTTTCCGTTTCTCTCAAGTCCTTCCATAACATTCTCATGTTTATGAATCAACTCTCTCTCTCTCTCCATGTTAGTAATTTTCCCTTCTGCTCAGTACTCCTCCTCCAATTCTTTTACTCTATTTTGACAGCTGTGCATTTTATTTCTTACTTCTATATATTAGAAATATATTTAAAAAAAATTTAATATGTATTAGTTGGTGACATAAGCTATCTACTTATGCAAATTCTTGCCACTTGCAGTGCATACTGTATTCTTGGTTACAATTTATTCTAGTAATTTGTAAATATATTTAAATCTTTTTGTGTTACTACTGAAACCAGCCTGAACCACACAGTAACCATGCCAATGTTTTACTCCCTATATATCAGTTAAGGAGTGTCTGTAGACAGGTACATAGCAAAACCTTAACTGTCCTTAAAAATAACCAGGATGATGCTTCTATTACCAAATGCTGAGAATGAAATAAGACAACAAAGCAATCCCTATTTCCTTGGGTTTGCAACTGTATTTCATTTTGTTATAAGAAGCACGAGAAACCTATTTTTAACACTATGTTCCAAAGATGTCCTTACTTATGTTTTTCCTCACAAATGTCATAAGAAATTTGTTCTAGGAATACTTGAAAATGCATAAATATCTGTAAGCAATTTCTGGGTCCATTTTTAAGGCACAAAAATTAACAGCAGGCTCCTATAGGACAATAACTCTGGACAATAAGTTGGTGAAAATCTATACTAAATATTTTCCATTGCATGAACTTTTATCTAGTATGAAAATTAAAAGGCCAGCACAGTGGTGTGAAATCAATCCCAAACTTTAAAAAAACATGTAATCCAAGGCAAAAACAGATTAGTTTCAGCAAGAACAATACTAAGCCTTCTTCAGTTTGTGTCTTTCAGCTTTTCCCGGTTAGGGCTCGCCACAGCGGAACTCCGGTCCGCTAATGATTGGCAGTTGATTTTTACGTACCAGCTTGTCAGGCCTGATGCACAACCTTCAATAAAGGTACGCCCATTCACGCATGTCTCCACGCAGAAGACGCTCTAGCTGAGAATCAAACCGGACAGCAGTGTGAATCAAAAATCAGATAAACCATGCCCGTTTATACAACCTGTATTAAACAAAACCCCTCCTAATTGGTTGGCTATAACTGTTCATTAAGACCTGGTGGAAACAAGCCACCCAACTTAATAATAATTTGACTGTGCCTGATCCTGTGCACCAATATCTATACTTACTGCCCAAAATACACAAAAATGTACATGATCCTCCAGGCAAACCCATTGTATCTGGTCTGGGTTCCATTACAGAACCATTGTCACAATTTATGACTAAATATCTAAAACCTCTTTTGAAATGGGTTAGGGCTTACATTCAGGATACCACTGAGTTTCTACAGATCATCTCAGACATTCAATCAGAGCTAGGTTGGATGCTATGCACTTTGGATGTGGCAACCCTGTACACCAACTTCTCTCATTGGGCCAGTTTACAGGTTCTGGAACATTGGGTATATCGAGCTGAACTTCATCCACCTGGGTTCAATACCTTCCTTATATGTCTTGCTGAACAAATACTCACCAAGAGCCTTACTAGCATCACTTCATGCTTTAACAGCCAGTTATCCTGCTGGTATTCTGCAATAAATCCTTTTATACTATAACTTTGTAACCTTGACCCAGATCCCAGAATCTATATTTCACAACTGTAGTGCTATCAATTTGTAGACTCAACTGTGAGTTTCCTTGATTCAACATGCAACCATTTCAGACATAACCCAGGTATTCTGCACAGGAAAGAATGCATCAAAGGGAAAAACATTAATTTCATGCATAATTGTCAACATTTCAGAAGTTACATATGTTAGACAGCTATAGCTGCACGTGGTGTATGTATAGATAATAGCAATAATGAATGGAAATATTTGCATGCATAACCGTAACACTTCAGAATAACTACAGATTCAGAACCTAATACCTAACCTAAATGCCATGTGGCAGTGTATTGCTATAGTTCATTTTAATATGGTGTAATACTTGATGTGTGACAAGTAACATGACAAGTGAAGGGATGCTGAAGGTACCATGACAAATGCTTGCTTTTTAACACAAGATATGTTCCAGATTTGTTTAACAGTGGAAAAGAAAGTCTACCTACACTCTTACTAGCAGCCAACTGATGTATGCAGACTCCACTGGTGGTGTTAGAAGGGAGTCAGTGCAGCGAGCCTTCATGGGAAGAGCTATTTTACTTTGTGCTGTGACACCAATTCCCAATAAGCCACATTGTAGCAGATAAATAAAAATGCCCCATGTCTCCTGCTGCTAGGGAGTTGAAACATATCCTCCCCTTGTGCCAGCCAACCATCAGCCCCATAACTGACCCAGATCTCATTCATTATCCTGTTATGGAAGTATGCAGAACAGGAATAATGCAGTTTAAGTAGTGCTCATGCAGACCCCCATGGACTTCTCACCCATAGCCAATGAGGCAGGCTATAAGGGTGTTAAATTCTGATTTTTGGTATGAATATATGTCACAACAAGGACTTGGTTCCCTACCATTTTGTGTGCATTCATTACTGCCTTCGAGCTGTTCAGTATAAAAAGACATGGCTAGATAGTCCCAAAGAAAAGTGCCCTCTTCACCGTGTTTGACAAACTCTGTTATCATCCTTCATTAAAAGTATTCTCTGCATTTTCTCCTTGTTTCTGTTAGAAATATCTGTCTTAGTGCTTCACACCAGCTCTATTTCTTATAAAGTGCAGTGGATAGGAGCATAATCTTCCAGTGATTCTGGTGTTAAGCTTTATGATGCATTGTTCAGTGGAAGGGACAGGGGCATCGGCATTGACAAGTGATTGTTTCCTGAACAATGTGTAACATTAACATGAAAGTCAGCAAAACTGAGGTGGGACAGTAGGTAGGATTGCTGATTCACAGCAGGAGATTTTCCCCTTTGATTCTTGCTCGGGTGCTTGTCTGTGTACACTGTCACTGCCAAAAAAGAATAGGTGGATTGGACACTCAACTGACTGTAGATATTCAGGCCAGTTATTTTACATTAAGAAGGTTCGTGGTCTGCACTCTTGTGGGAGAAGAGGCTGGACTCTGCCCTTCTGAGCTGGGAATTTCTGGTTAAAGGTTTATAGTGCCTGAATATTTGAACTGTATCTTACTGAAATTGGTACATCTTGTTTGCTGTAGCATAGACTAGATCCAGGCCTGCTGAATCTAGCTTTGTTTATATGCTTGTTGTTTGTTTGCTTGTTATTTCCCTGGAAAGCTAATTCCACCTAATACGCGGCTTCTCAGCGCTTCTATGGATCACTAGTGATATCTGCATTGCTTACTGTACTTATTTCCTTGTTTCACTTGAAAGAAAGTTACTGTTTGTCGTTTTTGCATTTAGTTACTTGTAACACATTGCACTCAAGTTGCCTGGCACTTGCTCATTAAAGCAATTATATAAGTCAGCACTAAAAATTAAAAGCACTACACCCTCACTCCCCACTGGCCCTTGTTTTCAATTATTAAGGAATTCCCAATATTATTCTAGCATGTCCAAAGGTCAGTTGCCAATCTCCTCTCCGGTCCAGCTGGTGAATCTGGGAATTTTGAGGCAATGTTATAACTGCCTCATGTACACAGACAACCCTCTCCTCCTCCCACATAACACAAATACTTGTGAGAGATGCAGCTATTTAGCCAAACTGGAGGCTGAGCTCTCTCAACTCAGGACTGGCAAGACCAGACAGGAGGAGAAGGCAACTACACACACCACAAAACCAGCCTCACATAATGCTACCACACCACTGAATCAAACACATAAACACACAAAGACATACTCGGAGGCTCTGAGTAAAAATTTACCTAAACATCAGAGGCCTCCAAAGCAGACACCCAAACAACTGCTACCTCAAGACACCACACAAGCAACACATAAACCACAAAATCAGTGTTCAAAGTAGTCACAGTCCTTAAGGCCAAATGCAACACCAAACATACTTGTCATAGGTGACTCCATAGTCAGACACACTGATGTCCCACTCACCAGGCTGAACAAGGAGAGGGTCACAGTAAGCTGCCTATCGGGCTAGAATCCGCCACATAACACAAGCACTCGGGTCACTCCACGGCAAGTACAAATATGACACAGTCATTGTCCATGCTGGTGTGAACGACCTGAGACGTACCTCCCTGGACTACATGAAAAGAGACATAGAGGAGCTCTCTGATTATGTAGCCCAGGCAGGTATGACCCTGACCCTGAGCAGTATCCTTCCTTCACCAAGAATGATGCCACAATATAGAGACAAGATGATCAGCTTTAACAATTGGCTTAATGTCTGGTGTCATTCAAAGGGGATCCAGTGTCTGTCTGCCTGGGATGACATGCTTGACAAGCCACGCTGCTTCGCAAGGGACGGCTTGCACCTGTCATCCCTGGGATTCCGGATACTGGCTAAGGCTCTTGCCACCCCCATAGTGCCTTTTTTAGGCAAGGCTCAAATTCTAAACCTACCACTCTAGAAAACAAAAATGGGAAGAAACTGAGGGTAATGCTGCTCAAAGCCAGAAGTCTAAATCTCAAAATGCACGCACTCGAAGCCCTTCTCAGTATGGAGAACATCGATGTCTGTGCTGTAACTGAAACCTGGTTCAAGGCTCCTGAGAGCACCCCAGCACTATTAGGTTTTACCTCATATCATGCGTTCCAGCCCCAAAACCCGGACCACACCACAAAAGGAGGGGGTGTATCCATATTCATAAAGGATACCCACATCTCCAGGTTGGTGGCAACACACAAAGCTTCGAAACCATCCAGGTGCAACTAACCATAGGCAAAACTGCTCTACAAATTGTAGCATGCTACAGGCCACCCCCTCAAACTCAGGAATCCCACACAGCATTCCTGAAGACACTGGAGGGTATAAATGTATCTCCAAACACGATCATATTGGGTGACTTCAACTACCCGAATATAGACTGGGAACATTACTCAAGCCCTAACTTTCTAGCCCAACGGTTCCTGGAGTTCATAAATTAAATGCCATGGAACAGCTAGTCACTGTTCCCACGAGAGGAGAAAATATACTAGATCTCATTATCACAAACATGGGGACAAAATGCTCCACACCGGAAGTATATCCCTCATTGGTGAGATCTGATCATAAACTAATCTCACTGGAAATCCACATCCCGCCCCCACCCCAAACAAAAAAGACCACAGTGAAGAACTTCTCTAAAGCAAACTTCACACTACTCAAGACTGGTGTGGTATCCTTCAAGGCCCCTGAGCCAGTGGAAACCACAACCCAAGCTGCGGAAGCCCTTACAAATGCCTTCTATGAACACCTCCAGGACTGCATGGATCAGGCAATCCCAAATAAAACCAAGACTCTTTCCACAAAGGGCAAACGTCCAGTCTGGTGGACCCCAGCTATTAACAAACTTTACAATAAGAGGAGAAAGCTATTACATGATAGAACAAAATCCATAAAAGGGAAGTCACCCCTGATCATTATTAGTAAAAAAATACGAGCACTCATAAAATCAACTAAGGCCAATTTTGAGAGAAAAATTTCCATGGATTCAAAGGACAATCATAAGGCCTTTTTCAGCTATGTTAGGAACCTGGGTGGAAACTCCCACATATGCTCAGAATTAGTCCAAAATGATACAAAAATCACTGAACCCACAGACATTGCCAACATACTGGCAGACAGGTTCAGTGCAAACTTCACCCACCTCTCCCCCCCTAAAGGAAAGATAACTATCCCAGCGGAGTGTAGCCTCCCAGACATCTCAAATGCGCAGGTGAAAGCTGCTCTCTCTAAAGCTAAAAACACAGCATCAATGGGACCGGATGGTGTCCCCGGCTGTGTGCTACACAAGCTAAATGAGGAATTAAACCCGCATATAAGGCAGCTGTTTAATCTCAGCCTTACCACAGGATACGTGCCCAAGGAGTGGAGTACGGCAACTGTGGTCCCACTCCACAAAGGCGGCGCACAGCAGATATGATAAAGAGGCTGGGTGAGATAGGGGAGAAATGGCTCTTGAGGGTACTCATGTTAGTGTGAAGAGAAACGCATGTCCCAGATGACGGTAGAATAAGTATATTCATGCCAGTGTACAAAAACAAATGGGACATCAACAACTGTGTGCAGTATAGAGGTATCAAACTCCTTTCACATTGCATGAACGTTCTAGAGAAAGTGATTGATAAATAGATACACAGAGTAGTAGAAAGTAGGATGAGAAATGAGCAGTTCAGATTCAGATCAGGATGCAGGACAACTGACCTGATGTTTGCAGTGAGACAGATAGTTGAGAAGAAGCTAGGGATGAGGAGAGAGTTCAACTGGGCATTCCTAGACTTGGAGAAAGCATATGACAAGGTCCCAAGAAGGCTGATTTGGGAAGTACTGTGGCGGTTCAAAGACCCAGAAACATTGGTAGAATTAGTGCAGTCTATATACAAGGACCCAATGACTCAAATACAAACAGTGTAAGGTCTCACAGAGGGGTTCCCAGTCAGAGTCGGTGTGCACCAGGGCTTCGCTCTGAGTTCATTTCTGTTCATACTGTTGATGGACTACATTAGCAAACAGGTCAGAGGGGAAAGATCAACAAAGTTGCTGTATGCAGACAATGTGGCATTACAGGCAGACTCTGAGCAAGACCTTCGACAAAGGATAGGGGAATGGAATGTAAAACTGAAGGCACATGGGATGAAACTAAGAACAGATAAGACAGTGGTAATGGCAGCAAACTGGGGAAATCAGAAGGAACTGAGATGAAAGGGAAGATAGTGGTACAGGTTAATAGTTTTAAGTATCGGGGAGGGGTGGCTGAGGAGAAGGGAAGTCTGAATGAAGAGGTCAAAGCTAGAAAAAGAGGGGCTGCAGCCAACTGGCATAGAGTGTCAGGTGTAGTATATGACAGAAAAATGCCAAAGAAGCTGAAAAATAGGGTGTACAAAACAGTGGTGCGACCAGTACTACTATATGGTACAGAAACCTGGGCAATAAAGGCAGGGCAGATGACAAAGCTAGAGGAAATGGAAATGAAGTGTCTGAAAAGGGTGGTAGGATCACACTGTGGGACAGAAGAAGAAATGAGGACATAAAG
>NC_056750.1:702742830-702795567 GCF_019279795.1 Protopterus annectens | reverse complement strand
TACCATAGACTCCAATGTCCTCAATCTGTTTGTCACTAATATAGCAGATATCTGGGACTCAGAGAGTTTATTTCAACCTGCATTAATTGCCAGGATGGGTTGGTCAATTGTCAAAGCAGGCAGTATGTTACAATCTTATTGAGAAAGACCTGATTGGCAACCTCATTACCATGTGTCTGAATCTAACCCTAAGTTGTCAGGTCTGACTGCATCAGTGCCCTGTTGAAATCATGTTGACTTGAACAATGGCTTTTCATAAATACGTTAATTTTATAAATGTTGTGTGACCTACAAAAGAACAAATTGTACTGTCTTATACAAATCATTAAGGCACATAGTGTTGCCACTGATACTTGCAATCTAACAAATATGTTTTAGATTAATATTGTTTTGAAATATTATGAAACTTTCTGCATAATTTAGATGTTCAATATCACAAAACAGTATGTTATCCTCTCTTGACATACAACATTGGAAAGCTGTTAAACAAGTAACAGTTCCCTCACTGACAGATCTATCTTGCACCTTTACAGAAATATAACTTTTTCTTTGACCATAACACTGGTATTTTTGGCAAACAAAATGCACTTTTTCTTAAATTTGCAATATAAAATCAACATTTGCAGACAAACCTTTTATGCTAACACAAATGTATAGCCCATTGGCTACCAAAGTGGTACAATTGTTTACGTTGTTTTTCTTTGTAACTCACACCATTATAAATGTTAAGTGTGTTTTCAGTAGAGGATTTTTGAAAAAAGCTCCCTGGAAAAAAGTAGTTTCTTGGCTTAGAAGATCTCTAGAAGCAAAGATTTTAATTAGCCTCCAGCTGTTCAGGGTTAAATAGAACTGCATCAGGGGATGGATCTAGCCCCCCCTGGGTATGGGCACAGACATGACTATGTCACCTGACACCAGTTCCGAGGTGTCACCTGACAAGATCTTGGAGTGAGAATATTAAAGTGGGGGTGGGGTGGGGTCATTACTGATGCCATATCCTTTGTTTTACGTTGTGCAATATAGAATGATTTCCTTACTACCATAGACACTGTCATGGTTAAAGATAATATTACTGCCTACATGCTTTCCCAGTAGTAAGGGATATGTCTATTGGTATTCCCTGAGGGGTGTCAGGAAGAGAGGGCTAAAACCTGGAGCTGAATTTGTTGACCAGTGGATTTGCAATATCTTCAGGCTCAGTGTAGATTTCCTGTTCAGAATTAGTTCAGTGCATATCTATGCACTGCCTCTGTGGTTGTAGATTTAGCTGGAGAAAGCCTTGAGATTGTCCTCAGCCTAGAAAGCTCTTTTATCCACAAATTTGGCTTTAATAGACTTTATTAGTTCTCTGAGTTGCTTGTTTAGAATGATGAGGGATAGATTGAATTGCTTGACACTGCACTTCCTAATTTTAGCATGATTATCTTCCTTTTATTATACAACCTATCGATGTTGGGATTCCAACATGTTAACTTGTATTTTTTTCCCCATTCTTATTCCTGGTAGGTACAGACATGTGTATGCAGACTTGTATTAGCATGATTATACAGGGTTTTTGATAACAATTCCACATAGGCAGTGGTTTGTTGGGCTCTTGGAATTTTGCCAGGGACTCATTTAATAGTCAGAAGTTAGCTTTCGAATAGTTCCTAAATGTTCCAGGGCTGGATATCCAAGCATTATTATTAATACATATGAAACAGTTTTATGGTCCAACCTTTCCAGTGAGGAAGGGTTGCAGCATTCTCCCATGTTTGTAAAGATCATATCCAAGAAGTTTGTATTCATAGTCAGACCTGGATCATGGTCAAATGTGGCTCTAGGCAGGGTAAAGACTGCTTCCCCCACAGCTTTATCAGTATCCTGTTACCAGGCTTTCTTTCCTTAATTACTATAAAACACTGTTGAAAGCTGTCAGCACATGTATTATTTCATTTTATTTTTACTTTTACAATGAATTAGTTGAACGAATGATCATAGACATTTGGATTTTATTTAAAACTCTTGCTTCAATTTTTACTGCAAAAACACTGATGGCCATTTTCTAAACAGTTGCACACTAAAAACAGACTACGCATAAGAAAAAATAGACACTTCTTCCCTTGAAAATCACATTAAATGAAAATGCATACATTAAATTAAAAGACGTGCTGGCAACAGCATAGTGAAGCATGAATTATCATCTATGTGAAGTGTTCAAAAATTCAAAAGACAAATCCACAACATATTTGCTAACAGCTTTGGACAGCTCACTGCATGTAAGGGTTTCTCTTGCAGGATGACCTAGGAGCACTGTCTGTTTAAGTAACTTAGTCAGAGTCACACATTAAACAAATGAAGGCTGGGAGAGTTTAAACCTGCAGTAAAGAAGTAGCTCTTCGCCATACTTATTTGGACTAAGTACTAGATAGACTGTTGTAGCCTAACACCGTGCTTTTCACACTCATTTGCCTGCAAAAAAACAAGGTTAAGTAAAATGTGTTCAGTGTTAATATATTAACATTTAACTCACAGACTCATAGACTTCACAGTGTCCAGTTTATTCATAGCCAGGTAATAAACACACTCATAATAGTCAACAAAACATGGAAACCAAAGATTGTACTGAAGGGACATGGGAAATATGCTGACTTTCATGTTTACTACAATCTGTCCCTGATTTTACACCATAATTGCTGTAGGTCATAGAAACCAAGTACATGTGTGCCTAGGCCAACCATCAATTATATTCACTAGTATGACTTTACACCTGTGGAAAGTGATCCCTGCATTGAACAATCTCATAGTCTCATGCATGGTTACCACAAACCACCTATGCAAGTAATGCTGCATTCTGTGTTTGTGCTTCTGTGTGCAAATGATGCTAACTTTGCATTTCTCAACCCTCTAGATTACATGGGTGTGTTAATGTCTGAGGTACAGTGTGGCCAGTTAGTGCACACCAATGCATAGCCTAGGATTGTTAAAGAATTCAACAGAATTTTTTTTTTGTTTGCCTTGCCATGATCCATAGTTGTAGACCATGTAGCACCTATTTCCTAATGACATATTACATGCACCTATGCCTTTCTTGAGAACCAACTGCAGTCAATTCCTCAGAAGATTCCTTAGCCACCATGCCGTCTGCTGCTGGCACATGCATAAGATGAAATAATTAAAGTTGCACTACTACTTGAAGTTTTGGCCCAATGCATTTGGCACTGTGTTAGGCTGTGCTCAAGTATATAATCAAGTCTTTTTCTGGTATACAGAAGCATCATGTAGTGTACTGACAAATTGTTGGCACACAATACTCCATGGTGGCTGAACTCCTTATACCACTAACCAAACCTAATGTGTTGATACACTCTTCTATGGCCTGAACATCATCTATATTCTTTATTCTGCCATATTATTTTTATTATTGATTAATTTCTTAAATGGGTTTTTGAACTAGGCCTTTATGACAAAGGCCATGTGACATGCAAAAGTGATACCCTGATTAACCTGCCCAGTATGTATGGTACTTCATTGAAGATTGTGCATGCTATTTATGCATGCATGCATGTTTAAGAAAATTAATATCCATGTTATACACCTACAGCAGAGATCATTCTACTCAGAAAATGGCTTCCTATACTACATGCATCATTTCTGTGATTGTTTTCCCTCAGTTCTAAAATGATAAAGGTGTGCCTTCTTAAAGAGAATTTCAGAGACTGGGGCTCAGAAACCAGAAGCTTTTGTCTCTTATTTCATTTTGTTCCTTTTGAAACTTAGAATTGTTTTGCACTTTGGGATAAATAAAATGGCTTTAGAATGACTGAGGTCCCCGTACTGGAAATATTTGCTTAGTGTAAATGCATGCTTTATATTTGAGGGTGGGAACACGATTTTTCCTATATAACTTATCTGAGAATGATGGTAAGATTTACTCTTTTTTGGCTTTAACTGATTGTACAAGGATGAGCCTACGCAGCAAGTGAAAGGAAAATATAATCTTAAGTAGTTCATTTTCAATAACAAAAATTTAAGGAACATTGAGTCTTCTTTTCTGAAGTCTGTTGTCTTATTGAAACTATGTGGTGAGCTTAGATAATACTCAGGTCAAAAGATTTGTCTTGAAATACTGTCAAGGGTTGTATCCAGACATACACAGTAGTATTTTTTAATGTTTATGACTCCTGTGGTCTTAACTGTTGACTACAGACTTTCTTAATGCACATTATCCAGCTGCTCTATGAATATGCATGTTCCCTATTGTGAAGGCTGTCTTGTATAGATCTTAACTGAATAATTAGGATGGTAAAGCAAAGAGTAACACAACATAAATATGTGCAGGAATGAAACATAAACTAATCTTGTATTTTGCCTGTATGTGTATTTCTGTCACAAACTCTTCACCTCTTCCACCCTTTCTCTGACATCATATAAACCTGCTTGATTCTAACCTGCTTCCATCAGCAATAATGTGCTTGGTCCCTTGTGTGTGCCATAATACACCTGCAGCATTCATATAAGGACTGAAGAACTGCTACTCTTATGAATAATGTGTAAATCATCTCACCTGAAACATGACCATACCACATACCTGTTCTGTATTCCATCAGATTCAGATATGGTTGTATGCGTACACTGCTTATTTGTGAAAAAGTCTGCACAGAGCAGTATAGACTACTTCTAATTCCCATTCTAAGTTTACCACCTGAAAATATGTTTATGAATGCACTAATATTTTCCCATCAGCAGCATAACTGAGCTTCCAGCAGTGTGCTTCAGACAGTGAGTAAAACAATACTTAAATAATTATATAGGTAGTACAATGTCTGTATGTTTTTACTGAATTTTGAAGAAGGTATCTGGATTTGAGTGATTGACTCAAGTAAGTAGTCTGTTAATGTATTTCTGCACTGCAAATACTGCACATGCAACTGTGTTACATTGGTGGGTAACTTTTACACACATAATACATCAATGTTATTCTGAAGTGCACTGCCATACTTCTCTCCAGTTACATTTCTTTAATATACCATTTGAATACTGAAGCAGTAAAGCATTTGCAAAAACATTCCATCTCCAGCAGGGAGACTCAGACAGCATGAGACAAGTGAAAGTGACAGTATAAATATGTACTATTTCCATGCAATCATCCCAGAATGAACTTGCAGGAATGCTTGATTGATAATCCACTGGTTTACATTTGTGATTGGCATTGACAACCCATAATATAAAACAGGTATACATTCCTTTCAGTAATGCAGTGTATATAAATGACAGTATATAAATCTTAGCAGAGAAGTGTGTCATTACATGGAAGAAGCACAGTGCTGTTAAATTGCCTGTCTCCAAAAACATGTATTTGTCCCAATACCTGTGATGCATAGTACCAGCTGTTCCAAACAGTGACATTTTACTAGGTACAAATATCCATTTTCATACTGTTAAAGTCAGACTTCTCCTGTGTTGCTTGCAACTGATACTGTAATCTTTTAATTGTAAATTAGATAGGTAGGAGTTTCAAATCTAACCATGTTGAAGTTGTGTGTGTGCATATATGGATGTGGTTCTTGTGACAGTTCCTAGGATCATAGGAGGTTACTAGGCTATTGGCCCCAAGGCCCTTATAAGCCTAGCCAAGAGTTTAGCCCATATTTAGACAAGTTAGCAAACAGAGCCCCTGTCCAGCAGTGGCACAGGTGGAATCCCAGGTGTGTATTTTCTGTTTTCCAACCAGTTATCCAGGTTGCTCTTAAAAAGGGTTAATGAGGTACTCTGTTAGATGTGGAGAGGGAGTCTATTCGACAGAAGGGGGGAGTCTCTGGCACACAAATCTTTTCTGCCAACAAATCCTATTGATATCACAGATCAGGTTGAGGTCACACATACGGGTTGCTCTAGTGGAGCTTGACTTACGGGTATGCAGTAGTCCCATCAAGGCAGGGTCTGAGATAGCTTTGTATGCCAGACGGAGGTCACCTCTGAGGAGTCTGTATGAAAGTGAGTAAAGGGACAGGGTTTTTAGCCTATCTGTATATGGTAGGTGTTTAAGGCACTGGATACTCCTTGTGAGGACCTCTGAGGTCTCTACAGCTGCTGCACATGCTTTGTGAGGTGCATGCTGAATGGGGTGTTATGCTCAATAATTGGTCTTATAAGGAAAGAATACAGGGATCTTATGACCTCTTTGTGCCTGGATGAGATACCCTTACTTATGAGGTGGGCCCTGTAGAAAGCTTTCTGTACAATGGAAGCAACACGGTCATCAAAAGTAAGGTAGCTATCAACCAGGGTGCCCAAATACCTCACTACTGACTGTGTACTTAGGACATTGTTATTAATGTTATATATGGGGATGTCACTCTCCCCAAAGGGGATGATGATGCATTTTTTGGCATTCAGCTTGAGGCCACATTTCTGGCACCAGTCATTTGTTTGGGTGAGATCCTCTTGGAAGATGTCCACATCACTTGGGGAACTGATGACTGCACCCAGCTTTCAGTCATCTGCAAACTTGGCCAGCCACAGCCCAGTGGTTTTGACCTGTACCTCAGAGAAGTACTGATCCCTGGGGTATGCCGCTCATTATAGGTCTACTGCTTGAGGTGGCTTCCCCTATTTTGATTAGGTGAGTTCTATCAGTGAGCCAGTTTGCCACCAATTGGTAATATATGGCTTGATGCCTAGTTGAGAAGGTTTATCTACTATGCCCGAGTGGGCAATAGTGCTGAAGGTTTTGGTCAGGTCAAGGTAGGTGGTGTGCACCATCTTCCCCTTGTCCATGGCTTTCATGATTCTCTTAAAGAAGTCAACCAGATTTAACAGACATGACATCCTCTTGACAAAGCCAAACTGTGTGGGGTCAAGTGTTTGGAGGTTGCCAATGTCCCTGTTAATGAGGTCCATGATAATCCATTCCATGGCCTTGCAGATCATGCTAATTAGGCTGATGGGTCTATAATTTTCTGGATCAGTGGATGCTCCACTTTTGTGTAGAGGGATGACAGTGGCTGTCCTCAACTCAGATGGGACAAAGCTGGTACTCGGGCTTTGGTTGAATGGGGTGCCTAATGATGTTGCAAGTTCATGCCTGAGTTCATGTAGGATGCAGCCTGGGATGTTATCGGGTCCCATGGAGGCTGTATTTTTTAGCCTTTGAGAGGGCCATGATAACCTGTTTCCTAGAGGTAAGGAGTGGGGGCAGGTACTGTGGATGTCCTAATTTACTGATGAGGGGGACAGAGGGGAGAAGTTTTCCCTTGAATCTGTCAGCAAATAGATTGGCTATATCTACAGTATTTTTGTATGTGGTGGCCTTGACCACCAATTCTGAACAGATCCAGGTGTTTCCTTTAAGATTGTGGACATATTTGAAGAAGGCCTTATGATTGTCTCTGGTAGATGTGGCCAATTTGGACTCAAAGTTGGCTTGATATGATTTCACTAATGCTCTAATTTGCTTGCTTAGGCTAAGGAGAGATTGCTTCCAATTGGGCACCTGCTCCTGCTTGATCCTGGACAGATTTTTTTCCTTTTGTTATATAGTTTATTTATTGCAGATGTCCACCAGACATGTTTACTCTTCCTTGCAGAGGACGATTTTGTCCTGTCAGGTATTCCTGATTCCATGCTTCTATATATATATATATATATATATATATATATATATATATATATAATATGTATATATATATATATATATATATATATATATATATATATATATATATATATATATATAATATATATATATATATATATATATATATATATATATATATATATATATGCTTGTATAGTACTTTGGTGTAGATTTGGACATTGCTGGCACTTCCTGCAGTGGTGGAGGGGACTGTGAAGCTGTTTAAACCATCCCTCAGGAGGTTGTAATCAGCTTTGGACAAGGGGAGATGAATTCAAAAGTGACCACTTTATGATCAGATCTTACTAGCGAGGATGATACCATAGGGGTGATGCAGTGGTTACTCATGTTGGTTAATACCAAGTCCAAGATATTATCACCTCCTTTGGGACTATCAATAGCTGTTCCAAGGCATTTGCATTGATAAAATCAAGGAATCTCTGGGCATTTGTGTTCTGGCATGAGTAGTTTTTCCAGTCTATGGTTGTGTAAATAAAGTCATCCAGGATCAGGGGAAAGGGTTGAATCTTGATGGATTTGAAGATGTCCAGATAGGTGGAGTGGGCATCTTAATTCAAATTTGTGGGCCAGTAGCTAGCTATAATTTTAATAGGGGCCTATCAATGGTTAACTGCACCTGGAGTGTCTCCTGTGTGTCATACTGTTTGACCAGCCTGGAGGTGTGTGTGTCTTTAATATATATTGAAACTTGACCGCATTTGGCTTTGCTGCCCACAGTTTGTGGTCAAGGATGAGTAACCAGGTAAGGCTGGGGTGCTCTCCACAGCTTTGAACCAGGTTTGTGTGACTGCACAAATGTCAGCACTGTCGTTGTATGTGTAGCTGTGTAGTTAAGGGATGCCTCAATGTCAAATGTGCTCTGTCCACTTCAGCTGAGGAGAATACATGTAACTTTGACATTGCTCTCTCCCCACTTTGTTGCACATTTCACAGAAGCATCCTCTTTGCAGTACATTGAGGTCATCATGTTAAAAGTGCAACCTCTCCCCTTAAGAGTCAGACTTCTCCTGCAGTTTTTGCACTTAATACTTTGCTCACTAGACTGTGTAATTATAGAGATAGGATGTTAAAATCTTATAGCATGGAACTTGTGTGCAGGCTGGCAATATCAGTTACATACAGCTTCATCAACAGATGTACTTTATTACCGTCCAGTTAGCAGAAGGTTTAAGTGTGGGAGATGATGCCACATCTTCATATTTCACTTTTACCACAAACATCATCTCTGCATTTCACTGATGAGGTCATCCTGTCAAAAGTGGACACTGTGCCCTTACAACTCAGACTTCTCTTGTGAATCTTATGCCTAATTATCTATTCTATAGATGTGTAAATAGACAGATAGGTGGTTCAAATTTAGTGTTGGTTAATGCACAGTTGTGTCCATGACAGAAACACCTCTTCTGTAAACTTCCATTTAGTAGTAAATTTGTATTATACCTATGCAATAAACATTTTTCTAAACACAATGCTTACATCACGCTATCTAAAATGAGCTACATCACAGTGGTGAGATGAATTATCCTGTGTTGCTGGCTATTGATACTGTGCTCCCTAGGCTATGTAGGTACTGAGAGAGAAAGTTTGAATCCAGCAATGACTGATTAAAGTGCATGTGTGTTTGTTCATTCTACTTTGCAACAAAGGTGTTTAATGCATGTTGTATGTGTAGCTGTGTAGTGTTCTTGTGCTTTTCAACCAGTTTCATTCATATTTAGAAGAACATCAACTTATGAAAGAATAGTGTTATCATCTTTTCAAATGCATACTGCCACAATTGCAAAACAACATCTTATGTGCAGCGTGCAGTTCAGGCAGTGTTCTATATCATGTGAACTCAGATAGTCTGTTCAAATCCAGCCATTATTCCTTAGACTCACTTGTGTCAATTATGTCTGTAAGGGTTGTCAGCCAGCTGTTGTGTACATGTATGCCTGGGGATGACTATTATAACAGTGTCTGCTCATTTTCACATAGAAATGCTTTACTGGATAATGATGATGCCATGGCATTCTCATGAGAGCTGCTAATTCTTTTTCTATGTCATGAGGGCATGAGAAAATGTTCTGCATGGTGTTTCCTTAGCTAAGGCATGTGTTTGAATTCATGATCATCCACATATTGTGCATGATTGATGACTGCATTATGCATCACATACATTTAGGTATGCCTAACAGCAGGATATGCTGTGTGAGGAAGACGCGTATAGCAACTGTCTTTTAAAGAAATTAGTCACACATATTCTTTGCAGCAATAATTTAATGGCACAGCTTTAAAGACCAAAATATCTGACAAGTGTAACACCACTCCATATTCAATCTTTACAATATCATGTAGCTTCTGTTGTCATATAGTCAGGTGTTCAAAACCCAAGTTGACTGTAAGCACTGCATGCCCTAATGCTGTTACTCATAAATTACTTTCACAACAGTTATGTGTAGAATTACAGTGGGTGACACCTCCCCAACCCTTGTATCTCATGCAAATTATAACACAGTTAAATGATGTAATGACTTCACATAGGTGGAGTTTCACAGTTTGAAGACTTCCACTGTGGTGCATTTGATTTATACACATTTTGATACTCAGTGGTCCTACATAGCTTGCTGTTCAATTCCAGCAATTCCAGCAAGGGCAACATCCTATGAATTTACTGGCGTTACAGAAACAAGTTCTTCCTCTCTGTTTTTATTTTGGAGAAAGAAATCTAAAGTCATTTTGTAGTTCTTGCCAGTGAAACACTTGTATTGTGAATGATGAGGTGTAAGTGATACTGTGTCACATGCATTCAGTAATGACTTATGTAGCATATGTGCACAGATACATTTCAAATCTGGGACAGTGGTCCCATATAAAACAGGAAAAGCTTTCTTGGCCAGAAACATTGATATTGCAATGCTCAGTTTTGTGTGAGCAATAACATAGTTACCCTTCTTGTCATTATTCTGACAAAGTAATTGTATGCAGATTATCCTCAAATGTCTTTTATTATGTCACACATTAATTTCATGCATTTGTGAGAAGGTCCATTGCCGTCTTTTATGGCACATGCAGTCAGTACACAGCTCTGTAAAGTGTGCATTATAATGATGTGGTAACACCTCTCTGCCACATAACTGTGTCAGGCCAAAGTTAGCAAAGGAAGTATTTATTGCTTCAACTTGCACTGTCATCACTGGCAGGTCTTGAACCCAGGTCCCTGTGGCACTAGAGTCAGAGCAATGTACCACTACACCAAATCACATATGAGAGTCACCATTGCTTTTGTAAATATATCATGCATTAAAGTCATTTAACATTAGGGGAAAAAAGTCATCACTGGCAGGTCTAGAACCTAGGATCCTATGTATGGGTGTCAGAGCAATGCACCACCACAACAAATCCCCTGTAAGAATTGCTAATGCTTTTGTACATTTATCATGCATGTCATTTAACATTAGGGAAAAAAAATCATTACTGGCAGGTTTTGAACCAGGTGCTCTGTGCACTAGACTCAGAGCACTGTACCACTACACCAAATCTTTTTGTGAGCATTACTAATGCTTTTGCAAATATATCATACATTACTGTCATTTAACAAAAGTCATTACTGGCAGGTCTTGAACCCACAATCATGTGCACTAGAGTCAGAGCAACACACCACTATAGCAAAGCAGCTGTGAGAATTTGCAATACTTTTGTGAACATATCATGCATTACAACAGGCATTACATATTAACATATTACAGGCATGTAACAGTAGGGGAAAAGAAAGACAAAGCTGCCAGGTTTGAACATTGGACCTTCCGAATCAGAGTCACAGCTACACAATACTATACCATATTACCATGAATTACTGATGCATTTGTAAATATACCATGCACTATGGGGGTGTAATTTTAGTGAAAAAATACATCAGTGAAAAATTTTGAACCCAGACCCATCTGACCTGCACTCAGAGAAACATACCAGTAAGCCAGCTGACAGGTAGAGTACAACACCTGTTTTTACAAACATATCCTGATTGCCAGTCACACACTACTCCGACATATACTGGCCCAAATCACAGTGTACTTGGAGCTCTGAGACAGAACCAGTACACAGACAAATAAATACAGCTGAATGTACGGGAGGCCTACAATATCTGGTAGAGCTGACAACTGCACAAACTGTTGCTGAATATCCACAGTTGTGCCCCCCTGTTCATGGCAGGGCCCTTAAAACAACTACTCTGTGTGCACACATACTGGCAAGGCAGTGCAAATTGGCATTACAAAAGCATGACAGACAGCTCAGTGTCACACGTCAAACCCATCAGAACACACATGTCCACACTAATCCTGTGTCACAGACTGTATGCATTGCACATATGCCTTACAAATACACCAGCCATATGAATGACTTGGTAGTGCCATCTGTTACAGTTCTAGCATCTGTCACATCTAGAAACCCACAGTCCTGGCCCACAGCCTGATGTGTGGCATGACAACTGCATACATGTCAATACAACATAGGAATAATGGAGTGCTGCAATGTCCAGCAAAACTGGTTGGTCCTAATGCAGTCACTGCCACCCACGTTGAAGCCCTGCAGGGTGGGACACATTTCACAATTATGAATATGTGTACTAAATGTTCTCTAACAGTCTCTGGATGGCACTATTATGTAACGTATGCACCACAGGTACATGCCTCACCTGGACTGTTGTGAGTACCCTCCAACCAGGTCATGCTGCGACACAACAGCTGACACCGCACCCTCACTGACAGAATCAGTTTGCAAAAAAAAAAAAAAACTTTTCAGGTTTTCACAATCCCTATTCTGACAACTGGCCAGAATGCAGCAGCTGTGGCCTGCTACACATACAGCTGTATTTGCAACTACCTGCTACAGACTTAACTTTATTCCCAAACACCTAGAGCAGGGCATCCACACAACAGCCAAACATAAAGGGTTGGGGGGGGGGTGTTAAGGTTTTAAGGGACTTGTCTCAGTCTGCCACTACAACAATACACAGCTGATAGACCAGCATCAATTGTAGCAGCATGCACAGTCATATAGAGAAGGATCTATGACACTCACATCTGCCTGTCTCCTTACTCACCACTACACACATTTACACAGTACACTGCTACAGAATATGAAAGTCTGTTAACAATGACCAGACATACATATTTCTCAACTGCACATATTTCCACAGAAGTTCCAGGTTGTTGCCTTGTAGTTTTGGCCTGTTCCACAATAACATTTGTGTTTTTATGCCAAATCACTGTGATGATAAGAGGAATGATGTCACTAAATTATAATAAACATTTCAGTTGCAGACTTCAAATCCCTTAACGTGTATGTCAAAATAAACCCTGTTACTTTAGCAAATTTTAAACTTTATAGGAGCAATATTTAAAATCAGACCCAAATTATGGGCCTTTGTCCCCTCCATTTTTCCATGCTTTGTGCAGATTTCTTGGGCTAAGAGGTTGAAAGGTATCACTGAGCTTCAGGAATGTAACCACAGTTTACTGTACTATCAAGAATAGAAATGAATATAAAGCATTACCTGTATAATGTATGTATTAATAGTAGAATATGGAAACATAAGTAGACAGTAATCTGACCTTTGCCCGACATGTAGCCAATACAGCAAGAATATTGTTCTGTTGCCCCACTCTTAAGCAAGAGTATGGCATCGTGCTCCAAAGATGTTTTGCTACCACTCCGTTCAGTCCTCATCAGACCTATCATTGCTTACAGCATCCCATTTGGCATGTACCTAACCAAGCCCTTGCAACAGTTGGAATACCCTTAAGGGTTCCTCACCAGGAGAATATTTGAAATGAGTATACTGGCCTACATAGATCACCTTAAGGCCTTATCTCTGTAATCAGGTTTTTACAGGTTACCTGTGGCAATATACACCTAGTACATAAGATATCCTCAAATTTAGCCCTGACTGATGTCTTGCACATGCACAAAACAAGCAGCACAAGAAGCACTTTACCCAAGGACATAATCTTTCCCTGTGACCTGAAAAGAACATACTGGAGAGACCAATGTGCGTCTCAAAGGATTCCTGTGCTATGGAATAAGCCTCCCAACTTCATGTAGCAGACTTCATCTGTGACCCTTTTCAAAAGAAACTTGATCATTGGATGGGAAATCACAAATTCACCCCCAGTCTGGCTCCCATGACTCTGATAGACAGAGGTCAACAGTAAGAAAATTAATACCCAACAAACATAACCACATAACCTTTAGCTACCTCTTTAGTAACATACGGAGGGGAGATTGGAATAATTGTTATGGTGTTTATCTTACAGAGACAAGGTGCAGAGTTGAATACTCACACAGGGTAATTGGCTAAGCTTAAAATGGTCCACAAGGGCAATTAGCCTGGCATTAATCTATGAACTTATATGTCACCATATAGGCGTTCAAGGAACTCTGGGACAAAACTGTGTTTTGTTGCATAGCAAGGCTTGTAAAGCCCCTGGTGGTCATTAGCCTAGTATAAACCTATGAACTTATGTAAGATGTATGCTGCTGTTGATAGTATTTTATTATTACCCAAAATTCTTTGTTCAAAAAGAAAAAAGACAGATTACAAGGAATATTGTTGAAAAAACATTGAACTAGTTTATAAATGAGCTGTTCAGTTTATCCTGGTTAGGAGATATTATGGAGCAGTATTCAAAGTAGTGGCAGTACACTGGCACAGCTGATAGCATGTCACCTCACAACAAGAGGTTCCCTAGTTCATTATTTGGTTAAGGTTACTTCTTTGTAGGGTGTGCATGTCCTCCCTGTGTTCAAGTCGGTTTCTTCTAGGTGTGCTGGTTTCCTCCCACATTCCAAGGACATTCAGTGGGTAGACTGGACACTCTAAATTAGCTATAGGTGTGCATGTGGAAGAATTACAGTGGCAGGGCTAGCCACCTGACGGTGTAAACATTGGCTCTAAGTGATTGCCACTGTTGAAGTGACACCCCATCCTTATGTGCAAAGATGTGCAAAAGGTGCTGTGCATGGATAGATTAAAAGTAGTAGATATGTAAAGGTAGTATCTGTGCAATGCAGTAGGTTGACACATCAAATGCCTTTATTACAAGAGATGGTTGGTGTTAGAATTTCTAAAATATTAACAGGTAAGACTAGACTATGTGATTAACTTCAGCTTTGTTCTGAAATATAAAATGCTTTCATACATCTCAATTAATGGTGCACTTTTCGCCTGTTCTTAACTTCAAGATTTTTTGCCATTTGTGTTATATATAAAAAAGGGCAAAGAAGGTTTCATTTCTTTACAAAATGCTTAAGAATTGGCAAGAACCTGGGAGAAGAGACAGTTGATAACTCTCTAATCTGGGATCTTCATTAGGATGCATACTTTGTGGTGAGTTGCATTGACCAAGAGTACTCTGTGACTTTCAGAAACCTTAATTTGTTTCAGCTTAAATGGGTGCTTAGTTCAGAGTACTGCATTTTCAAGGCAGTAAATCAACCCCGTGCTTCCTCTTATTTTAAAAGGCAGTAAATCAACCCTGTGCTTCCTCTTATTTTAACACTGTTACCTTTTATTAGCAGATGAGTGGAGGTCAGCCACTGCCATCCCTTTACACAAAGGTGGAGCATCCACCGATGTGGGAAATTATAAGCCCATCAGCCTAGCTAGCCTGATCTGCAAGACCATGTAATGGATTATCATGGACCTCATTAACAAATACATTGGCAACTTCAAACACTTAATCACTCACAGTTTGGCTTCGTCAAGGGGAGGTCATGTTTGTCTGTTAAATTTGGTCAATATTTTTGAGACAGTAACCAAAGCCATGGATGAGGAGAAGACAGTGCACACAACCTACCTTGACCTGACCAAAGCCTTTGACACTATTCCCCATTTGGGCATAATAGATTAACTCTCTCAAGTAGGTATCAGTCTGTATGTTACCAGATGGGTAGCTAACTGGATCACTGATAGAATGCACCTAGTCAAAATAGGAGAAGCCATCTCAAGCAGGAGACCTGTATCAAGTGGCATACCCAGGGTTTGGTCTGGGGCCTCTGTTGGGTGAGATATATTTGTCTCAGGTGCAGGCCAAAACCAGTGGGCCATGGCTGAACAAGTTTGCAGATGACTGCAAGCTGGGAGCTGTCATTAATTACCCTAGTGATGTAGACATCCTCTAAGAGGGTCACACCCAAACAAATGACTGGTGACAGAAACATGGCCTCAAGTTGAATACAAAAAAATGCATTGTCATCCCCTTTGGGGAGAGTGATGTCCCCACAAATTATCACATTAATAATGACCTAAGCATGCAGTCCATTGTGAGGGATTTGGGCACCCAGACTGATAGCTACCTGACTTTTAACCACCATGTTGCTTCCACTGCATGGAAAGCTTTCTACATGTTCCACCTCATAAGTAAGGGTATCTCACCCACAGAAAAGGAGGTCATAACATCCCTGTATTCTTCTCTTATAAGGCCCATTACTGAGTATAATGCTCCATTCAGCATGTACCTCACAAAGCGCATGCAGCAGCTAGAGAGACCACAGAGGCTCCTCACCAAGAGAATCCAGGGCCTCAAAAACTACCATACACAGGATAAAAGCTCTATCCCTCCACTGTTTCATACAGACTCCTCAGAGGTGACCTCTGTTTGGTATACAGGCTAAAAGTTCTATCCCTCCACTCTGTTTCATACAGACTCCTCAGAGGTGACCTCTGTCTGGTATACAAGGGAATCTTGGACCCCACATTGATGGGACTCCTTCAAATCTGCAAGTTAAAATCCACTCAGGTAGCCTGCACAAATGGATTCAACCTGGTCTGTGATATCGATAGGACTTGTTGGCAGGACAGATTTGTGTCCCAGAGACTCCCCCATCTATGGAATAAACTCCATCTCCACATCAGCAGAGCACCTGTTTATCCCTTTTTAAGCAAAACCTGGATAACTGGATGGGAAATAGAAACATCCCTGGGGTTCCACCTGTCTCCCTGCTGGACAGGGGCATCTGGTGCTGATTTGTCTATACATGGGCTAAACTCTTGGCTAGGCTTATAAGGGCCTCAGTGCAAATAGCCTAGTAAGGTCCTATAATCCTATGATCCTATAAACTTGTTGGAGTTTGATCCCTGTAATAAGTATGCCAGGTGCAGGAGAGTGAGCAAGCTTTTGGGCACTGTGCTGGGGCATGCTTGAGTCCAGGGTAATGGCTGGACTCCTTCTGAGGAACCATGATGACAGACTGCTGCAGGGCCAATACCAGAGCTCAGAATACACATCAGAGGCCTGGGACAGTCTGGCATGTGAGCTCACCAGTGCCACTTGTATCCCCCGTACTGGTGAGCAGGTCCATCATCATTATGATGACCTGAGATGGAGGAAGGAGGTGCTCTTGGCCCAATGGATCCAAGATTCTCAGGCCCAGGATGCCACAGAAGTTTGTAAGTATATCTACAGGTGATATATCAAATTATAGTATGAATACCTGATAGAGAGGTATGCATAATGGTATGTTTTCTCCCCACAGCTGCAAAGAAGAAGGCTCATAACATGGAGGGCCAAGCAGGATGACTACTACGAGTCTGCTATAGGCCACAGGTAGATGTAAAGTGAGGACAGACCTGTAGAGTATCGAGCAGTACTGTTGTGAAAAATATAAGCCTATACAGCTAGTAATGGACTGTTTTTCACTCCCCCACCCCTTATCTGCATGAATAAGTATTATTCATATACTACAGGTATGTTGTTCTCAAAACCTAATGTTGGTTTGTGTTGCACTGTTATTGTCCTACTACTGTTCATATATTTAAATGGTTCAATGCTAACATACCTTGTTGAATTTCCATTGTTGGTGGCCTGTTACCATAAATGTTACTGAACTTCACTACCTTACCCAAAATGTATTTAACACTGTTGAACAATGGTTCACTCACCGTTGTCTTCTATTAAACCCTCCAAAAAACTAAACTCCTCCTTTTCAATCCTAATCATAAGTCGTTTCCCATAGATTTTGCTGTTACATCCACTAATGGTACCATTATATCACCTGACCTAACTACCAAGCTACTTGGTATTACCATTGACAACAACCTTACCTTTGACATACATATCAATAACACTATTAAATCTGTCAGCAAAAAACTTGGCTCTCTCTACAGAATTAAACCCTTCCTGTCACCTACAATTAGGACTACTATTGCACACACTCATCTAATCTCTGGACTCCTCTATGCCTCAAATATTTTCACTAATCTATCTACGAATAACCTCAATAAAGTGGAAATCGCATACAATAACATAGCCAGATTTGCTACTGGTAAGCCATTCAGAACACACCATTGCCTTAATTTAAAAGAGCTTCAGTGGTTGGAACTACAGAATCTGCTCAAATACCACCAACTAATCACTGCCCACAAGACTCTTTACCAACCTTCCAATACTCCTACTCTATCCACCATCATCACCCCCTATCACAATCTGAAGTCCTTACGTTCATCTCAGAAACTTCTAATTAACACATCTAAATCTAACAACAGGGCTGGGGATTCTCTCTTCTCTAATACTGTGGGAAAATTTTAGAATCTCATATCCAGCGAACTTTCCTCAGTTTCTTCTATATCACTCTTCAAAAACAGACTGAAACTGTTCCTCAAAACACACTAGTTATGCCCGTGTACTAAACCTGACTAATTCTCCAGTTGAGCCTAATACTGTCAGCATATTCTATACCTTACCTTTCTCACTCTGTATTTCATTATTTCCATACCTCTGAATACTCGCCTGTAAGAGAGAAAAAAAAAATTGTCTTTTTTTACTACACATTTTTTTTCAATCTGACTTTTATTGTACCGTACTTGTATATGGAATTAGATTGTATAACTCCCCTTTTTTCTATATTAAGTAATGCACTTACTTGCTATTTTGAATTATACACTGTGTTGAATGCATTTCATATGGTATTAACTTATGTCCTCTCTGTATTATTTCTGTATTATCCAATTTTTGTACTTGTACACACATCTGAAGTCATTTTATATTGTCCTGCAACTTTATTATCATGTGTGTCATGGAGCTTTTCTCCCCAGGCCTCTACTGAAAATGGACATATATCCCAGTTAGACTAGCCCAGTCAACAAATGTAAAATAAAATGAAATAAAATAAATAATGACTGTTATTCCATTTTTGCATGTGTGCTATTTGCCATGCAGTTTTTCAAATTCTATTGTTCTGAGTTAACTGGAATACCCATGCATGCTGTTATAACTAATGCTGAAATATTTTGTTCATGACTAACCAATACACCTTGAAAAACCTTAACACCATAGCATGTTTGGGTAGGGAGATCCCAGCGGATTCACCTGCCCAGCCTTATTTGGATGCAGCATTGAGTCCGTGCACATCTGGGACCCAAGCTTGAACTGCCTCCTCCACTGGTCCTGCGCCACCCTTGGGTAAAACCACATCAGGGGATGGGGCCAGCCCCCCTGGGCATGGGCACAAAGAGCACTCTGTCACCTGACACCAGTTCCGAGGTATGGTGTGCAGGGTCGTCCAGAGGGACTTGGATCTAAGCCTGCACCAGATTGAGGGCAGACTGGTGCACCTTGAAAGGCAGGCTGGCCCCATCGTCTAGCCCCCAGCACAGCCACTTTTGGGGCTGTCAAGGGGCAGTGGTGACTGCCCATGTGTGGGGACTTCAGTCCCTCTGTTTCAGTTTGGGGGCATATGGCCCTCCAATTCCCAACCACCCTCCCTGTCCAAGGTGTTTACCTTCCTCATGTGTCATACACTGCCCCATCTGCTGTCTTGTTTGTCTGCAAAAGCAACCTCTCCTACCCAACTTACCTCCCCAAATGTGCCTACAACCCTTCCTCAACATCCCACTCTCACCTTAAATAAAAAGGGGGCATATGTTCCCACAAAAATAATCTTGTCCAATACATAGCTCTCTATTTGCCCCCACACTTCCATGAATCAATCATCCCATCAATGAATCAACAAACGTATGTCCCCCACATACCTCCCAGTCATTTAACATTAGGGGAAACAAAAGTCACTACTGGCAGGTATTGAACCCAGGACCCTGTGCATTAGAGTCAGAGCAATACATCACTATGCCACATGAGCTGAGGAAATGAGCAATGCTTTTGTAAATATATCATGCATCACAGTCATTTTGCATTAGGGGAAAAAAGTCATTGCTACCAAGACTTGAACCCAGCACCCTGTGCACTCAAATCAGAGAAATACACCAAATCTTCAGTGAAAATTACTAATGCTTTTGAAACTATATCATGCATTACAGTCATTTAACATTAGTGAAAAAAATCATCACTGGTAGGTCTTGAACCCAGGACCCGGTGCAGTAGAGTCAGAGCAATGTACCACTACACCAAATCTTCCCTGAAAATTATTAATGCTTTAATAAATATATTATGAATTACAGTTATTTAACATTAGAGAAAAAAAGTATCATGGGCAGGTCTTGAACCCACAACCCTTTCGACTAGAGTCAGAGCAATGTACCACTACACCAGCTCTCCTGTGAGAATTGTTATTGCTTTTGAAAATATATCATGCATTGTAGTCATTTAGCATTAGGGAAAAAATCATCACTGAGAGGTTGTGAACCCAGGACACTGTGCACTAGAATCAGCGCAATGGACCACTACACCAAATCTCCCATCATAACTAACAATGCTTTCGTATATATAGCATGCATTACAGTCATTTAACATTGGAGGAAAAAAGTCATCACTGGCAGGTCTTGAACTGGGTGGAAAAGGCCTCAACACACGGCAGGTGAAGTGAGATTAAAACCTCTAACTGACTACTATTACAGAAAAGTCACCTTCATAGTAACATGTGCCAGTGATTGATATTGGTGAGCAACTGTCTGCATGAGGACATCACTCTATGCCTTTCAGAGTGTGTGTGTCTCTTTATGTCTCTGCCTGTCTCTCTCTCTCTCTCTCTCTCTATCTATCCATCTCTGTCTGTCTCTCCCTCCCCCTTTCTCTGCCTGTCTATAATTGATATATTTGTATATTATAAATATATATATATATATATATATATCTGGAAGCACTTTACATAATAGAAATACTGAAATCTCGAATGTCATATGGTCAAGACCATATGATCGACATTTCAGTATATCAAATATGTAAAGTTTTAAAAAATAACACTTTACTTACCTTAAAACGTTACGTGCACATAGAGGCGAGGCTTCTTGTACACTCTGTGTGTACGTAATGTTGTTATCTTTTTTGTGGTGTTGACAGGAAGTGGGAAATCTCCCGTTTTGCGCTTCCGCATACAGTGCAATATGGGAGATTTCCCTTTTCCCCACTGTAGCGCAATCTTTGAGTTGGTATATTTAAGTAGGGGGGTGTGGGGGGCACAGTGAAGTTTGTCTTTTTTTTTTTTTTTTGGTTTTGCTTCAGAAGTTCGAGTTTACGAAACTCGATCTTTTGGTTTTGGTCATTTGCAATTCTAGATTTTGTAAATTCGAGCTTCTGAAGTGAATCCATATATATATATATATATATATATATATATATATCCGTATGCCTATCACAATCAACAGATGCAGATATAACACATATGTGTCACCTCCAGGTAGCTGCAGGAAATCCTGTCTGATGGGGGTGGGGAGACAAAGTTAAGGTGTACCTGGCTGTCTGTGTGTGAAGACATATCTGGACAACAAAGTTGTATACAAGTGTAGGAGCATGCCCTGTAAGACCTTCAATAGTAAGAGCTGGACTCTATTCTAGAGGTAGCTGTAGTCTGGTACAGAATTTTGTGTGCTAAAGATGAATGGCTAATGAAGCTGAGTAAACAGTCCAGCACCTCAGTGATATACTGTTTGAGAAATCTCCTGGCTGTGTGCTATACTTATTAACTGAGTCATATATTGGTGTCGGTACAGAGTGCATTGGTCTGAGCAGAGTTTTCAATAATATGTGTGGCATATTCTACATAGCACTGTGATGTCCTGGTATATGAGTGGCAGATCAGTATAGAGTTAAGTCAGGGAGCACTGACAGACAATTGTTTACTGACCCCATACATTGTAGGGAACTAGGGTACAGTATAAAATGTTCTGGTGTGCACATTCTATCTTTGTCAGGCTAGTGGTTCTCCTCCCCTTATAAGCGTCTCTTTGTCCTTCTGTAGTGCAGTCATGGCCTTTGTCCAGAGTTGCTGCTGTTATGTATTTGTATTTATAGTGTGAGTGGGCTGGTAGTATTAACATCACACAAAGGGTTACAGACCTCACACATCTGGATGTACCTGTTTAGCGGGTTGTGCATCATTGTACCCCATAGATCTGCTGTGGTCCTCAGATAGTTTGTGTTGCACTGTTATTGTCAGGCTACAGATTGGTCATAGCTGTCAGATTCTTACAGACGGACATCTGGACAGACCCATATATAACAGACACAGGCCCAGAATGGGGCAGGCTCTTAATATTGCTCTTCCAAACTTACACAGTTGGTGGAGCGTTTTTGTATTAGCGTGCAATTACTTTTTGGGATGACATCTCCATCTCTACTGTCTGACATTGCTGTTTTCACATCAACCTTTATTGGTCTGCCAATAGTTTGTCACGCAAATGCAATGTTATGACAAGCAGAACAGATATATGAGGCATACATGTGGACATTCTGTGACACCCTGTCATTCGACGGGTATGGATGGTGCCCACTTACTTGTTGTCAGTACTGACATAGTGACATGGCAGCCTTTATATCCTGGCAGTCAACTTCTCACAACCTGCTATTGTAGTAGGCACTGTGTAGATTACTCAGACCTGTGTACTGTCCATATGTATGGCCCCCTGTCCCTCCATTGTGCAGCTTTCCTGCAGTAATAAGTATTGTCTTTTGGACAGTGTTTACAACTCCTACTATAGGTGTAGCTGACATGCAAAATAACTGGCACAACCAGTCTGGAACTCCAGGCCCTGTCAACCACAGTATTGTACTTAGATGACTAAGCCACAACAGCCACCAGTAAGTGCTGTATACTTCCTGACAGTATTAACTATAAACAGACATAGCACATTGACCCCTGCATATTGCAGGCATGTAATAAGTTAGCAAGTTGATTGGGGCAGCCCTGGGAATGTGTGGTCTGCTGCTGTTACCCTACAAACATAAATGTTGCTGCATTTCTATGGGAACACAGGTGCATTGGGGGGAGGGGGGGCATACCTCTCAACTACACAGTTGCATAGACTGTCAAAATGTTTGCTTTATATTTTGGTTGCATTTAGCATAGTATTGTACTTGTCTTGGAGAAAACTAGCATATCACTAAAGACCAAAGGATAGAAAGTAATGACAGACATTTGAGTTTTAGACTTCTTATCTTTCAGAGAGTTAATGCAACTGCAAGACCTGCTGTGATATCACTCTGTATGTGTGTAAGAGGAATATTTCATCATTGTCCCTATTTGTGGTCCTTTGCCACATATTTCTTTATGGCTTTGTACAATTGACTTGCTAGGTGAGGCTGGGAGGTGTGTATGGGACTCCAACATTGACATCCATGCATGTGACTTATGACCCCGCAATTTGTTAGTCCCCCACATATACTGCAGTGGGTTTTTTCACCTAAGGGACCACTGCATATTCTGGGGAAGACAGTATTTTTGGACATTTTTTCTGCCGTCCCACATAGCTGTCAGTTGTATTCTGCTATCACAGTAGGCCACACCATTTCCTTGCATACATGCAGTGATACCATAGATATGCTATCACAACAAACTACTCCATTCATTAGTTGTTAAGAAAAGTGACTTACCTTAGGTCTAGAGCAGTTGTGAGGACAGTGCTTCAGGGCTGACTTTGTCTGATGTATGCAGTACACAACTTATACATGGGTAAGGTACAGATAGTGTGATGTGTGTGGCATACTTTTTACTATGCGTGTGTGAGTCGGAGAGAGGTGTCAGTCCCTGGATACCTAGGGTGCCAGTGTATGTGCTATGTGTTGCCTCTTTGCCAAGGCCAGGGCATACTGGACACGCCTACATCTGCCTACAGGGACAGGCTGAGGTAGTAGTTCCTCTGTGTCCCCCTGTGCCTGTGGGGATCTTGGCAGTGGTGGATGCTCTACAATGTTCCTAATTTTTGCATGTGCCTCAATATGGTGTTTTCATGTGTGTGTGTGTGTGTGTGTGTGTGTGTGTGTGTGTGTGTGTGTGCGTGTGCGCGTGTGCGCGTGTGTGTGTGTGTGTATGTGTGTGTGTGTGTGTGTGTGTGTGTGTGTGTGTGTGTGTGTGTGTGTGTGCATTTTTGATGAGTTTCATCATCCAACATTCCAGTGCATAGCCAGAATCCCCCACTAGATGGCCATATGAGATGTTCCCCCCAGCAAATGCCTGGTACAGCTGCAAGGCATGCTAGATCTGGGAGTCATGATAACTGCCAAGGCTGCCAGCACACACATTGATGATAATGCCCTGGGTATTGCACACAACCTGGCAGTTGGACTGATAGCCCTTGCAGTTGATGTAGACTTCACCGGGTGGTGCTTTGATGTGGACATGAGTGCAGTCTGTGGCACCCAGTATTTTTGGGTAGTGGGCTGCATGGTAGAAGAGATGCATATTGCTGGTCCTCTCCTCAGGGGTGCTGGGGAAATAAATGTGCTCACTGGCATGTCTTAGCATGACATCCAGGGATTTGTGGAGTACCTTGAATGCAGAAGCCAGTGAAACCCCCATGACATCCCCAGTAGGTCTTTGGAAACTACATGTAACTAGTATTCTTAGGGCTACATATACCTTTGTTTCCCCTGGGATGGTTTCCCCTCTGTTGGCTCTGGGTCTGAGGTGATGGTGGCAGAGCTCGTTGAGTTGCTGTAGTATGTCCCTGTCCACCCTGTAGTACTCTATCTCCAGCTCATGTAGCCCCTGAAAGGTTACCCTAGGTCTGAATACTCTTCTCCTCCTCAGTCGTTGCCATTTGTCAGCATCATCCTCATCACTGCCCTTAGTCTGCAACTTGTAGAGATGTAGCAAAGCAGCTGCAGCCCCTATCATTTTGTCATTTAAAATTCCCATGTGTGTACTCCAATAGTGCAGAGTATGTGGGGAAATCAGATTGAAAGGTATCTGCATACTTTATACTGATGTGCTGCAGATACAGCCTGTGTGACTGGCTGACTATAATATATTCCACCTGCCAGCTACATTATTAAGGGGTTTGAATGGCCCACTGCGAGTGGCAGAGACCTTATTAGTCATTTATAGTTGGCTGCCTTTTGTTTGCTATTTCCTTTTATTTTTTTTTATTTTGTTTCCAATTTCCAGTTTTAACCCCTGGAGCTGGTGTAAGCACTGCTGACCAAAAATGGCCCTCCCCTGCTCAGCATTTCTCTAACTAGCTAAGCACAGCTAAGCAGCCTCAGACACTTCACCCTGCTTAGCTGAACACAAACAGAAGCCACAGAGCTCCAATGTGCTTACACAAAGCATGACACACACCCTTTTCACCTCAGATGCCTCTTCTGCCTACACCACCATGTTGTAGTCCCTACACCATTAGGTACCTGCAGACATGGTGGCCCATTTTGCTATTCAGTAAACTTAGCTCATTTGCATACACCTAATTATGTATACCATAGTTACAGCACTACTCAAGAGCCTATGTCCTTAGCAACCACTGTTGCCTGCCATTGTATGAGTCTGCATCATGGCAAGTATAATGGGGAAATTATTTTTAGCTTAAATAATCCCCTTTTAATATTTTAAATTTATTTATTGTCAGATCTCCTGTTTGGGTGCCACTGTGCTCCACCTAAACATGGCATATGTGCAAAAAAAATGTTGAGTTTTAATATTTTGCGTCAGTTTTACATGCCAATGGCCATATTTTTGGCCATTGGCATGCCTGATGCAACTAATATATGCTTTACTTTTTGTTGTCATAGCTCCATTTTTTTTATTTTGCAGTCTGATACACAGACAGTTCCCGCATACATTTCTAATGCAGACATGGCTATACACGGATGCTTGTCTGCTTCCTGGATCAGTAAATCACCTTATTCACATGGTTTTCACCAGTAAATGAGGTGATTTACAGTCCGCGATCACCTCCCTGTTGGAACACTGCTGGGAGGCTTGTGCATGTCCCCAGCCTTTTTTCCTGGATTGCACAGCCTCCGACTCTGTGTTCGAGCCATGTCAATATGCTTACATGGAAGATTAGCTCCATCTAAGCTTTGTTGAATTACCCAAACAGTATTTTCTATATCCTAGTTTTTCCAGCATTCTTCCTCTGTTTTGATAACTTCCTGGCCTTTTCCATTCCACCACTACCACTATTCCTGATGTACCTTATTTCCATATTTGGTTCAGCTGTGTATTTGTTCTACAGTTTACAGATGGTGCCATTTGTCTTTCATGACATCTAGTTCCTCTTCTTTCCAAGATTCTACAGCCCTGAGTATTTACTTGAAACTCTTTTGCTTTCACCTCGGTCAACTTCCAAGTCATATTCCATATGTAATTTGTATGTTTGATACTCCTGGAAGGTGGCAACACCGAAGCACTAGAGAGAATAAAAATTTGTTCTATTGAGTGGTTCTTTTTTCACAGTTGGTGAAATTTATTAGTGGTCAGAGTTGTTTTGCAGTTTGGAGTTTAGGAGTATGTGGCGTTGTGGTTTTTTTCATATTCCATATTTAGTTAACTAATTATTTATGTGGAAATTATCTCCCAGGGCCTCCACTGAAAATGGGTACTTCTGACCCAGTCAGACTTTTCTAGTAAACAAATATAAAATAAACTACTAAATACATCATTTATTCTTTCTCCCACCAGCCAACACACAATTGAAACATCCAGTCTGAAGCACAATACTGTTAATTTTTAATTGTTTGCATTTTTCAAATCTCTATTTTAGTTTTTTAAAGAAATCAAGTTGAAATCTCAAATTAATAAAAGCTAGGAAAAAGGGTTGCAGGTGGTTAGCCATAAAGTGGGTAAAAGGAGAAAATGAGAGATGAGAAGGAGGGATCCAAAGTAGTTTATCTGAACAATGGAAGACAATAAGATTTACTAAAGCTGAGCAGGGCAGATGGCTGAGAGTTAAAAAAGAATAGTGTTAACATTTTCTATGTACAATGTGCAGGCAAGTTTGAAGTTTTTAAAGATTACTTAGGGAAACTGCAGGAAAAAAATGAAATAGAGAGAGAAAGAATAATTGAAAATGATGTCAATGTGGAGTTAGACTTGAAAAGGGATACAAAATATGAAGCAGGAGAATTTCACAGGAATTAGTCAAAGAGCCTTAGCTGAGGGGATGAGATGAGAAATTGCTGGATGTGTGGCAAAAGTTAAGACCAGGATTGAAGGGAAACATTCAGTATATTAGGTTAGATACGTTACTGGTGGATGGAAAAACATTTGAAGAAATAATGACTGTCTACAGCAATGAAAGGAATCTGGAAATGGAATCCTACAAACTAGAAGAGAGTGGGTGATATCAGATGGACACAGAAAATTTTCAGAGAGGAGTTAAATTTAAATAAAAACTCCAGAGGCATGATTGGGAAATTACTCATCAGACAGGGTAAAAGTTGCCTAAATCTGCTAATCAGATGGGGTACTAATTCCCTGGTACAGAAATGTTATGAGCAGGAAAGGTAATCTGAGAGGATTAATGCTATGAGATGTAATGGAGCTAGAGGACATGCTTAGGGAGTTGCAATGAGATGAACAGGTATAACTAGTAGTCCAGATTATGAATAGGGTAGCAAGGGTATCTATTAGGGGCAAGTTGAATAATATAAAAAGTCAAAGATAAAGCATGGCTGCCTAAAGAAGTGGGAGGGAAGAAAGATATTAATATAATATGGAGGATCAAGGATTAGAAACACAAATTATGTATTAACTCAGTGTAGGATAAAAAAAGAGAAAGAAAGTGTATGGTAAAACAAATAAGGGTAAAAACTAGATTTTACTGTAATGAACTTTAATAAAAAGTAGACCCCCTATGGGTTTCATCTATAAGTGAAAAAATACAATGAAGAATAGCAAGGGAAAGGTTTACCATAGGAAACATGGAAGTGATGTGGGTAAAGTGAGTGGACCACACTGAGTTCTGTAAAAGGGTGGATTTTTAAGGGGATCAGTACAATGTCAGATCTCTTCAATGAAGTTATGGACAAAGGGAGATTAATCAAATCTGTGGAAGAAGATACAGCAATAGTGTTATTTAAACAAAAAGGAAAGACACCAATATGAAAAATGTCACCCATATCTCAGTGTAATATAGTTAGAAATACGTTTCTTGTTGTGACTGAAAGACTGGAAAATGTTCTTTTCAGATTGCTTTGGGATGAACAAGTGGGCTTTCAGTGTAGATAGCTCTTAGATGATTAGCATACTCTTGAAGTTTGTACAGTGGGTTGAGAAAAGGGGTCAGAGTAAGGTAGAAATTTTGTGAATTGAGATTTAGAATGCCTTTGATTATGGTTTGTTATTTTACTCAATACTTTGGAAATGAAGACAAATAGTTCTTTCTCTCTTTCAGTGGTTTTTATTATCTACAGTGCACACATACAGGAGCCTCATGGAAGGTACCAGGGAGACTCCCAGAACAAAGGAATAAACAAGCTTATATACTGGTGATATTGCTGACAGTACAAAAATAAAAAGGAACCAATTAGATCATTATACAGGGCAATTAACCAATCAAAGGTTTACCTGTAAGCATAAGACAATTCACATTATCATATCTGTAGGCAGAGAAAGAAAAGCGGATGCACGTCCATAAAAGGCACATTTCCTGCTTTCAGGCAGACTCTTGTTTTTCAGTATTTTCTCATTGCTCAGAGTTCATTCAAAGCTCACAGTACACAGTACATTTTAATACATACAGACTGTCACATACTCAGTTCCCTCAAACACATGCTTTGACTGTTCATATACTACAGGTTCTCTGGACTTCATGATAGAAACATTGACAGAGGAAACTGGAGATGGTAAGAGGCAAAAGGGAGTTACAGTCCTTTATAGGGTCCCAGAGTTATAGCTATACATTAATGGTGGATTTAGAGAAGAACAGTATTAGGAAAAGGACCTGATTGGGCTGTTCTTTCATCAGTCTATTTTTAATGATCTATGAATCTCTTGTGCAATAAATAAGGAATAATTGATTGGATCAGCAAACAGAAAATGAAGTGGAATTTGCAGATGATAATATGGCACCACTTGTGGATGTTACTATGGAACTTCTAGGTTAACCAGAGATGTTCAGCAGATTTGGACAAGAATCAGGGCACCATTACCATGCCAAGCACTTAGAAGAGAATACGTTAAGTACAAAAAACTGGAAGTAAGCACTGAAATTCTTGTAAACTCAGGGAGTAAAGTACTGAGGGCATAAAGTCTATAAATCAGTAAAGTGAAATCAGATGTCAGAAATGAGCATGTTGGATTTCAACGATAAGAAATATGTCACAGGAATGGTTAAGTATATTTGCACACTTGGGGAAAATAGAAACACTTCATGCAGTGATTCTCCCACATGTACTATATGGAGGGAGGTACATACAAATTAGTTATCTAACCTTTTTTGAAATATCCAACTAATGAGTGATATGATTGCATGGAAAAGACACAAAATATGTTTTGAAAACACATATTTAGGGCCAACAGGAAGAGTGGAGGATGGGATATGTTGGATATCAAGTGATACATAACTGCTATGAATATTGTGCAAAGAAACAGAAAATGAAAATATGGAATGGTTGCCTGGGGAAAGAACTAGAAGACTGGAAATGGCAGGATAATGAAAAATGAAGCAAACACCAGTAAGAGAATACATAGTTTCTTAGAGATTTACTTTCTCTTAGTAATTAAATAGTTAAGTAGAAACTGAACTTGCAGAACAAAATGACTCTGTTATATTAGGGGTACTTAGAGTTAGTAATCAAAATATAATCAGTATATCCAGAAGAATGAGTACAAGTGCAAGTATAAGTGTAAGGATATAGATGATTTCTGAGATTTAGTCTTGGGTAAGAAATGGAGCCAGGCAAAGAGCAAAGTATTAGAATTATCTGTAGATAGCTGAGAGAGGAGTATGTGAGTAGGATTTTTTTAGGCTGGGGCAACTGTAAAGTAAAGAGGATCTGATAAGGTTAGAAAAAAGGTTCTGGAAAGGAATATTAGCAATAATTACAATATTAAAGGAAGATGATCCTGGTGGGTATCAGTATAAAAGAATGGTAAGGGACTTAGGAACCCAGATAGTAACCTAAACTTTGACAATCAGGTAGCTACAGTAGTGAGGAAATCCTGTGTGGCTCAAGTAAAGTCAAGGCATGGCATCAAGATCTAAGGACATCATAGTGCCATTTTACTCAGACCTCATCAGGGCCATAATCGAGTACGATGCTCCTTTCTGCATGTACCTAACCAGGCAGTTAAACCAAATGAGTGAGAGGTTCCTCACTTAAAAAATATAAAGCGTAAAACATGTCTTATGCAGACCAAAAAAAAGGCCCTATCCCTTCACTACATCTCATATTATTTACTAAGAAGGGGACTTACACCTGACCTACAAGGCATTCTGTGATCCTGCCCTCGTTAAAATGTTAAATTTTTTCAAGAAAAATTACACAGGGGTTACACGTTCCATGGACCTGAACCTTAGAAATTCTTAACAGAAGTACATTGTGATAAATACGTACACAATTGACAGACACACTGCAAGAAATGTATATGTACTCATAAAGTGCCCTATATGAGGAATCTGTTCACTCTTATTTTACAGTACATTGAGCAGCTCTAAAAATAAAAAAAAAACAGTCACAGGTTTCAGACAGAAATCAAATCTTTATTGATAAAAATGGTTATTATCACATGCATAAATGCAGTTAGCTGATATTTTATTTTATTTTTTACCGGGTGACTGACCTAGGCCATTAGGGCAAGAGAAAACATTGGTACAGCAACATTCATGTAAATAAACAAAAATGTAAAGGATTGAATGTCCACTATTTAAGCAAGATATACATCACATGAATATTACTAGAGGAAACAACATTTGTGAAATCATTACCATCAATTGTACAAGTGACTTAACAGAAGTTGAAGCCACATGCACTCTAAGAAATTTAAAACCAAGGCATGGCTCACTTTTTAGCCCTAACTTAGTTGGCACGTCACTTGCACACAAACACACTCTTGCACAATATGAACACCCTTCATGAAGAGCAGTAGAGAAACCATGATTTTTTACTACATTAATGTTGAACATTTGTAATCGGGCACTTGCATCAAGAGATCTATTCAAGAGAATAATTGGCAATGCTGCCTTCTAAAGTACAGGAAAGCATCTGCTGCATTCTTTTAGAAAGCACAGTCAGGTTTTAAGGCATACAGTAAAGACCAAGTAACTACCAGTGAAATTTCATGCTATTCTTATACTTAAGAAGGTCATGGATAGGAGCTAGAGCCCCCTGTCCTAGAAGGAAATGGATAAGAGCTATCAAAATCTTCTCTCATCAGGGCACCAACTATTGCAGAATACATACACTCACCCTACCTATAGGTATTAGCGACATCTTGGCACTTCAAATTCCCATACTAACCTATCTTTAAAGGAATTTTGCACACTCCAAGTAAACTTAAGATTTCCCATAAGGCTTAACAAGCAAGCCAAGAAGTGCTGTAGGCATCAACTCCCTCCCCTAAAAAAGGGAGAAAAACATTGAGCATGACATTGTAGTATTCAACCCACCCATTGCTTTCACTCTCATATTGCATCCTTGTTGGTGGAACAGTAGGCTTACTATGCACTCTCCCTTGAGCAACTGGAGGAAAATATAAGGACACATGTATACTGCTTTTTCTTCAAAAGGGGAAAAAGGCAGGCATTTTTTCCAGACTAACTGAAGGCTATTAAGCTACAATGATTAGGTCATAAGGACAATGCATTTGTGGAAATGTTAATTTTTTTTTTATAAAGAAGCCAGCATTTTTGGGACAGAAAAAATATCAACAAATGGTGCAACCATAGCTGACCTTAGGCAAAGGCCAACTAGGCGACTGCCTAGGGCGCTTCTTTAGCAGGGGCACTTTCACAGTTTTTGTTTGGTGTAGGTAGACCAGAATAGGGCCACCAGGTTGTGTGGTGGGGGGCATCATGGAGCCCTTTTGCCTAGAGCACCAGTTGACCTAAGGCTGCTCCTGGGTGAAACATACTGGAACATCCAACTGAGAGAATAGTGCAGGGTCTACGTCACAAAACAAATTTACTTGGCCATAATGGTGAGAAGGCAAAATAAAAAGTAATTCAATACAAAAAGTTTAACTGTGTAACCTGTGATTATCCCATTGAATATATGAAAATACTACACAAAAAAACATTAATACACAAAAACATTAATACTCATATTTCTTTCTCAGTTAAAAACATGTCATACAGAGTTTTGCACAGGTTTCAGATAACATCTTGCAACTGAGTTTCCAGAGCATATTACCTGTTAGCATGGTTGCCAAGATCATCTTTTGAAGGTCCCATACCATTCAGAAAGGAAAATACACATTTTAAGAGAAGAAAAAGAAATGTATATTTCAGAAGAAAAAATTATAAATGGAAATGAGAGAACTTAACATTCCACAAACATCCAACAGCCAATAAACTTCTAAAAGGCTAGTTACTCTTTAAAAACTGGGAAAGAAACTCAAAGCTATGAAGAGTTATCAAAAGTCAAATAAATCCAAGCAGAAAGCAATGCATAAAAACAGCAAGATTTCTTAACGGTGGTATAAATTAACTTATCTTCACACACAATACTTTATTCATAGCCTAGAAAAGAAAGGCAAAAATTCTAACAAACTAAAACACAAGACATAAACTACTTACTTAGCTTGGAATTATAGTAGAATAAAATCAAGCACACTTTTATTCACTCAAAGTATGCCTCAACCAGCTGACCTTAATATATCAAATGTTTGCAGGCTTCTAAACCAATAAGCATTCTGCTTCACTCCTCAGGTGAGGAGCAGCCTTAACTCCAGTCAGGTGGTATCCCCAAGTCTCCACCTACTATAGAAGCAGTAGTGGTGTACAGCACTATACTGTTTTAGCTTGCTTTTGTAAGAAACATTACTGTTTTCTCAAATTCATCAGCAGAGGCTGCTGATTAAACATCCCCTGGGATTCATGAAGCTCGGCGCAAGGCCGGTGTAAGGCCTGCGCTGGCCGTGTGGCGTATATATGGTTTAGTAGCACCATATGCATATTAATGAAGGTGCGCTGCCACCACATCCACGTGCATAGGAAATGTGCGCGAGTGCATGGGGCGTTTCTAAGTTGCGCTCGGAGGTGTGTCAGTGTCGGCTGTCGATGAGCAACCTAAACTGCTAAATATTATAGTCTGCCTGCAATAGTAATGGCACCTATCAATGTCCGTGGATAATGAAATGTATGCAAAGCATGCAAGATAGTTCCTGGCCACACAAAATTGAGAATCAAACAGAAATCACGCAACACAATATGAGTTTCTATCCTTGGAACAAATGATATTTAAAATCGTGTGTCCATAATGTACTGCACTGTAAGTAGTTATACCCAGTGGAAGTGAAGCGCATCATGTCAGTGCGCCGCCAATACATACTTCCAGCCCCATGGGCAGGGTCACCAGCAGTCCCACATTGGTAGTGATAGTACACAGCTGGGCAGTTGTAGCCATATAACAATCGTGAAGAAACCTGACAGTCCATATTGTATTCCAAAATCACACAAACATATGAATATTAAAATGTGCTATACACATGAACAGGAACGTAACCGGCACATACACATAGGATGGTATATGCGGAACCGGGACATCCAAATGCAGAACCCATGAATGCATAATGCAATATGCAACATACCCTGTATAGCACATAACCCGCACCCATGTCCGAATGTCCACCAAATCCAGCTAGCGGCCTTGCGCAGCCATACACCTACACATAGCGAGTATTACCCATATGTAGTAGGAAGTATCACCCTAGGCAGTGTCAGGATTGCAAACTATGTATCCCACGTTTGTAAACATCCCATCAAAGTTTTGTAAATCCAAATGCCTGCGCGTTCATGTTTTGGCAAAATGTGTGTACATCCCGTGTTGGATAAGTAACCTGTTTAAACATCAGAGTTGTTTACACGCCACAATGTCTAGTACTGTACACATCTGGACAAAAGTAGTATGTGTAGTCACGGTACTGTTCAGTTTCTAGATGGACATGCAAAACATACTACGCAGGATGGAACACCTGTCCACCAAGCAGGTCTCCCCACATGAATTATTGACAGAATATATTCTACTCAATCACATACCGACACCACACCTCTCAACCTATTACAGCAACAAAATCTGGCCAAAGCCTAAAATGATGGGTGGACAAATAGGGACAGATGTAAATACTGCTCTCACAAACTTCAAAAGTTCACAGAATAATAATATGTACATTAGCATGAAATGTTGTGAAGGATGTGGGGTAGTCCCCGAGTATTACAGAGGTCCGTACATATTTACAGTAACAAACCTTCACATTTGTTTACTGTACTACTGCATACCTGTAGTTAATTTGTGTCCAAAATAATAATCCTCGTATGAATGAATACTGGAAATAGTCAAATGTGAATGGGAACACCACTCACCGTGGATTATGTATTGCAGCCACCCCCACCCATATCATGTATTGCCAACGTAATAAGCTGCTGACAGGTGCCCAAACACCTGTGTCTGTAAACACAGGTAAAATGTATAAAATGGACAAACTCTGTCAATGTGCTTTGTCTGACATTTGAACACGGTCAGGGCAGTTCCGTTCACCAGGCGGACAAGCCTAAACCCAGATTACCACATGAACACCCTGACAATCAAAGACTTGTATGTGCCAGGACTATAAGCCTTGGAGTTCTGAATATCCGTGGATTGATTAAATATGCAGCTTGGGTCCAGAGCAGTAGGGAATAGGGAATGTGTAATATGGTAATATGTAGTGCCGCTTTTTCCCAGCAAGAGAATGGATGCCTGTGTTGTAAGTGAAGCGGTGAGGCATATGTTAATGTAGCTATGTATTATGGGTATGCATATAAATGAGTCAGAACACCAATAGTATAGTGGTTACAGCATCCGGCCAATCTGAATGCAGTCCTGGTTCAACTACGACTACAGCACATATAATGTTAAAGTGTAATGAATGCGTCTGTGCTGTACAGACATTTAAATATGTAAAGGTGAATGTGTGTTTCGCATATGTCCATTAACCGGATTACAGATATTTTAGTGGTACTGTCACAAGTAATAAAGCCCACGTAAGCACAAAGACTTAGTAAACATATGTAACCCACAATAAGGATATGCAAAAGCACCTGCGCGTGTGTAATCCACTCACAGCATAGCAAATGATTGGTGTTTTCTACACGTTATTTCTATATATGGATATATACATTTGTGTATAGATATATATCCACAGACTTAAACTAAATAAATATATGAAATAAAGAATGTACAGACATATATATATAGATATATGGGTCTACCTGAGATGGTCGACAAGCCATTTGATCGACACTCATTTGGTCGACAGTTCATTTGGTCGACAAGCAGTTTATGTGGGGGGCTTTGCCCCCATACCCCCCAATGTGGGGGGCTGTGCCCCCCACCCCCCCTAATTATATATATATCAACTCCAGGGTTGCACAACATTGGGGATGGAGGGAAATCTGCCTGTCGACCAAATGAATTGTCGACCAAATGAGTGTCGATCAAATGGCTTGTCGACCATCTTAGGTAGACCCATATATATATATATATATATATACAAACACATACAACATTAATTGATATATACATAACAAACATATAAACATATGTCCTTGTAGATATAACACATGTACATAAATAGGTTACATCATAGCTATTATGGATAGACATACAGACATGCAATAAAGGTAAATACACTGCTGCTTTCCAAACCATTGCCTGGAAAGTACCAGTGTGCCAGATCTGTAAGTTCTACTCTTTAAACATGGATATAGGTGTCCTTTGCAGGACCCAAAAAATTGTGAATCTATACAGGCACCGTTCTGTAATGATTGCTGCAAAGAAGTGTCATCCGCAACTACAATATAGCTGTACATGCAACAGTAGCTTGTGCAAGTGTAATAATACATGGGTTGACAGATTGTATGACATATGTCCCGATACGCGGAGAGTGGATAGTGCTTAGAAGTGTCTTCATACTTTATTATCGCTCACATTAAATATGTCTTATGACTACTGTGGAGGGGTTTCAGGTATGGGAATCATGAGTATGCAATAATGGGCCTAGGTGTTGGTTGGCACAGATTTATTAGGTCCGCCCCATGGGAGTGATTAATATTCCTATGTGGGTATAGCACACGCATATATCTTCCAAAAATGAAGAACCTATCTACTGGATATTGTGTAAACCATTGGGGGAAGACATAGGGACTTATATCAGTGTCTTGTAAGCGATTGTCATGGACGTATATGCGTACGACTAAGATGGTAACCATACCTCTCAAACTTTCAGAATAACATATCTGGACAAAGGCATTTTAAAATAAGTACAAATAGGGAATATTTTAAATATTCCTCTTACAAAGTTAGAACGTTGATAGAATAATGGATCATTCATTAGTGTGAATCTTTTGAGGGTTATTAATTATAAACTACTAATGTCTGTCATTATTGTCTAACTCCACAGTCCCTAATGACTTGCCACTAAATTACCAGAAAGGCACAATATTATGAAAAAAGGAACAAAATTATAAGTCTAAGTTCGGGCCATTTACCCAAAATGTGTACAGTTGAGAGGTATTAAGGTAACCCTGTCCTAAATAAATGTATAGAACTAGTGAGATTAGGTGGACAGGTGTGAAGAAAGACGTGATGACAAATGACAAAACATGTATAAGTCAAAAGCATGTACCTCGATAAATGTGATGAATACTTATGCCCTGTGATAGTCAATGTGGAAGGTTAATAGAAACAAAATAAATGTGTCCCTCAGGGTGTTATGCAGTGCCCCCGATACAGTATTCAGTCTCCCACACTCGCATGTGAGTTCTGCCACTGATGGAAAGCGCAAATACCGGCGAACACATAAGGTAGATGATAGCAGAATATGTTTTGATTAGCACTTGTTGGCTTTTGTGAGGAACACAACACTCTGGACGGGTGTGTCCTACAAAAGGAATGTAATGGCATCTGGCCTGTGATTTCTTCATATATTGTGTGTAGTGGTGTAATAAAATGATATATCTTGTATCAGAAACAGATACATGTTGTAGGAAACAATATTATCGACTATATTACTACAAGAAAAATCTGAAGGTATGAAAAGCGCTGAAGTAGTCAGTTGAGTAATGACCGCAGGTATGTGTTGACTTGTCAAATGTCACAGCTGTATATATAGTTCCTATAGGGCTGTCATCTCTACAAATTATGAAAGTGGGAGCTGCTCTGTAGAAATGTCAGACATAGCAGGTCAAAACATACCTACAGCCATGCATACTCCACAACTAGACATATTAGCGCACAGCAAAGCTTAGGCCAGGATTCACAAAGCCTTGGCCGGCGTGTACAAGTAGAGTAAGAGTAGAGCAAGGCAAGATGTCTGTTGAGCTATTCAGCAATATCCTATAGGGGCGTGTAAGACAGACCCTAAAATGAACGTTGCACTGACAATGTTAGGATATGCAAATTACCCCATTTGTAGGTGAAAGCTATGCAAATGATGTAAAATTTGCAATACATGACACAGTAAGCTGTCTGTGCAAGAGTAGTGTTATGTGCAGAAATGTACTCAGATGTTAAACGAGTAACGCTCTGCAAGTAGCTAAATGGACCAATGTCAGCTGCAAATAAAGGATGAATGTAGTTGAAGAAGCATGCCAATGGCCAAATATAAGGCTAGTAGCATGTTTTTCCATTGGAAATTAATAAAACTCTAGTTGTCCTCCCCCGATCTCCAGTGTTTAAGTGTAGCGCAGTGGCGTGAATACACGCTGCGCTTACAAAACAAGAAAAATATGTAAAATATACATACAAATTGCAATGTTAGTTAAAAGTTAGTTCGCCATGCAGGTGAATGGCAAGCTGAAGACAACATGGCTACTGAGTAGTGGTTGCTATGTGTGGAAGCGCACTTTCAGAGATGTAACCAAGCATTAGTAGGCAATCCTATGCAACTGAGGCTGAGGATAGTGAATCACAATTTGTCACGTCATATGGGCCAAGCCTCTACAGTATAAGAGTAGGTTAAGGGGGCTATCAGCGTAGAAGATAGGTGACATCATGAGTGTGTATGTATAAAACACTGTAATCTTATTGGAGCAGTGTGTCACATGTTTGCTGTCAGTTACTCATCAGTGGAAGAGGCATGTTATGATTTATCCTAGGTAAAGTCAGGAAACTGACGGTGAACGCCATGGATATCACTGAAGTTTCTTGCAAACCTGCTTACAGTGTGTTCGCACCTGTGCGCGCCTGTAAGCCCGAGTAAGCATGTGTGCATGCATGTCTGCCCGTGTGCACGCGTTGAAGAACGAGTAAGCTAGTGTAAGATTGTTGAAGTCCGTGTAATATCGTGTAAGCCAGTGTAAGTGTTTGTACGCATGCATAAGCCTGTGTGCGCGCATGGAAGCGGATGTGCACTTTACTGTGCTCCTATGCGCGGTGCTGCTCACTGTGGAAACAGACAGTGAAAAGGAAAGTAAACAAATAGTAAGTTAACCAAGGAGAACTACCACAGCTAGCAGGTGAAAACAATCAGAATGAGCATATTACACAGCCAGTACAGTAGGCCAGCACAGCACAGCACTTACAACTCTATAAACAGCATTCCATCATGTTTTTCTCAGACACACTGCAACACTGTAGTATACTAAGAAAACAGCATTCCACCATGTTTTTCTCAGACACACTGCAACACTGTAGTATACTAAGAGAAGTGAAAACTCAAAAAGCTTAACTGAGACAACATAATGTTAGGGGCTGCCATTGCTATTATACGTCAACATATACAACATGCGGAGGGTTGTGCCAATGTGAATGCTGCTTAGCAACACACAGTGAGTAGACAGAGAAGAGTGTGCAGGCACAGGGTAACCTATCAGGGGCTACATGAGCTGGAGATAGTAGAGCACTATAGAGAGGACAGAGACCTCCTGCAGAAGATTGTGGAGCTGTGCAGGCCATGTCTCACACACAGAACCAACAGAGGGAAACCCATTCCAGTGGAAACCAAGGTATGTGTTGCCCTAAGGATACAAGCAACAGGTACCTTCCAGAGATCAACTGGTGATATGATGTGGATTTTGCAAACATCAGCATCCAGGGTACTGCACCATTTCATGAATGCCATGTCAGCACATGTCAGTGATCATGTATATATCCCCAATTCCCATGAGGTATTGGGCAGCAATATGTGTCTTTTCCACACAATAGTGGAATACCTTGAGTACTGGGTGCAATACACTGCACGCACATATGCATCAAAGCACCAGCCAGTGAGTGTGGTAGGGCCTACATCAACCACAAGGGCTTCCCCTCTATGAAGTGGTGGTTTGTGTGTAATGGCCAGCCCATAATACTGAATGTGTGTGTTGGATGCCCTGGAAGCTGCAATGCTTCCTATATGTGCCATCTGACGCAGCTGTACAAAACATTTGACAATGGGGACAACCCTCATGGTCACCTAGTGAGGGATGCTGGATGAGCAGTTCAACTGTAGCTGATGACACACATCAGAAATGCACACACACATGAACAGGAATGCCACAATGAGGCACACGCACAAACAGAAAATGTAATTTAGCAAGTGTTTGTGTTGCTCAAGTCACAGTTCTGGTGCCTGGACACATCTGGTGGAGCATTAAAGCACTTGTGAACTACATGTACCAGAATTGTCTGTGGCCTAGGTCATCTTTGTATCACACACACACACACACACACACACACACACACACACACACACACACACACACACACACACACGACAGTTTATATACATAGTGTGAGTGACTGTTTATGTATGTGTTTTACTGCAGAACAGTTCAAACACAGCATAGTCTGTCAATAATGGATATTCATCATAGTTGTACAACCACCTTGGTGGATATGCATGCAGACCTCACATTGCTTATGTGATACAGTGATGTACTTCAAAATACCATTGTAAATGCAAATATCAAATGACATAGCACTTGTCTATATGTACACATTGTTACCCATTATACATAATGGGGTCTAATACCTATGTGTTACTGTTGGTATAGTATGTGTAGTAAATGTGGATAACTAACTCTTATTAGCCTTATAGGTTTACAGCATGGGTTGGATAACATGTATCTGTCTGTATGATACCCTTGTGTGGAATAACTGTGTCATGTGCAGAATGCATTGTAGGCCACAGTATGAATTTCCAGATGTGGACAGGAATATCCCTATTGTCTTTGCTTGTAACTAACATAGCTATATGTCAAACAGTAATGGTCCCAGCAATGTGTGGCGGTCAATACCAGTGCTTACTGGTATAGTATAGTACATGAAGGATCCACATGCTACTGTGTGTCCTACATGTGTGGGTCAGTTGTGAAGATATCATATAACAATTGGTTATTCAGACTGTTGAGGTTGTGTCTACTACCATAATGCAAAACAATCACAGATAGTAACAGTATCACCCACAGCACCATGTAAAACCATATCAATCACACATGTGTAGACAAGTACAACAATATGTGTATTATAATGCATACCGGCTACCAATAGAAACTATGAAGTGTTAACAGTGTGTAATACAGGGCATGTCACCATTCCAATGTGTCCACTATACATGTACATGCAGACAGTGCACCTTCACCATGTTCACAAATAAATACATGAAAATCTGTACTACACACATCACACATGTACTGCACACTCTGAAACACATGCTGCCAATACTACACACGTCAGTCAAATGGCACATGGATGGATAATAAATCTTCAGAATTAACAGTGCTGTACACTATACAACATTGATGATCATAGCTGGAATGTATCATGCCTGCTTACATACACCTAGAAGGAAATCACACTTTGTGTTAACAACATTTTAATATTATTACAGTGCTATGAAGCCACCCCGTGCGTCAGCACCATGTTAGTCTGTTCCTGCATCAATGTTGCACATTACAAGAGGTGGCACAGGTGTCATCATATGCACATTGTATGTTGTTTCTTTTCCAGAGGCTGTCATTGAGCCATCCAATCAACATGTATGTATTTGTGTGTGTGTGAGGGACAACAGTTTTTGCATGGCCCAATGTTGATGAATGTGTGTGTGTGTGTGTGTGTGTGTGTGTGTGTGTGTGTGTGTGTGTGTGTGTGTGTGTGTGTGTGTGTGTGTGTGTGTGTGTGTGTGTGTGTTATCCCTAGCTGCTTGTTTTATGTATGTGTCTGCATGTACACAGTTTCAGCATGTGTCAGCCATATACAGGAGGTTGTGGGACAGTCACAGACTGTACCTGCCAGGCTGTACAGATTGCCATTTCTGGCCATGGACACCCTTCCATGCATTCAACGATATTCCAGTCCTGCACCTGTCAATGTATACACATACTTTCTTGGGATCTGTATCACAACCTGTGGATAAACAGGAGTCAGTAATGTTAACCTGATTTGCATAGTATTGTCATTTAATACATAGTTATATGAGCCATACTCATCCTCCAAAGTAATAACCACTGCTGACTGTTGCTGAGATGTGCACATGACCGTTTAAAGGTGCTGTACTATCATTGTTTTCAATGTCACTTGTAATACCCAGCAACAAAAGAATTGGTCAGTACACAACTATAATCCAGGATCACTACAGCACACAGTATGTGTACTGTCACAGAGCCATAGCAGATTTAGATACATCCAAGGTGATCACATACGGATAATGCAGCACATTCAGTAGTGCTAATATCCACATACATATTACATCTATATATATATATATATATATATATATATATATATATATATATATGGTTCCCTATCAGAAGCCTGAAACACTATAAGCCTGAAAATCAAAATCCTGAAAACTATAGACTGAAAGTTCAAAATCCTGAAAGACGAAAAGCCTGAAACTCAAAATCCTGAAAACACAAATAATGCTAATATGTCACTATAAAGACACTAATATCTACCAACTGACCCTGACCGTAACCCTAACCCTAACCCTAAGGTCCGTCACTATCGCACACTCACCTGACCCACGCCCTAACCCTAACTCACTTAAACCGCCCCTAACCCCAATATTTGTCACTATTGCATACATGCCTAACTTGCGCCCTAACCCTAACTCACTTAAACCGCCCCTAACCCTAAAATAAAACCAACCGCACACTTACCTGAACCCAACGCATGACCCAACACCACAGGACTAACAATAGCAAAGCCACAATGATGTCAGTATGTCCATTTTGTGTTTTCAGGATTTTGAGTTTCAGGATTTTGGTCTTTCAGGATTTTGAACTTTCAGTCTATAGTTTTCAGGATTTTGATTTTCACGCTTATAGTGTTTCAGGCTTCTGATAGGGAACCATATATACACACACAAACACACACACACACACACACACACACACACACACACACACACTTGGCAGGGTTGGGATTAGTACACAGACCTAACTACCTTATCACACTACAGCATTACACATGTAGAGGACACGCTACCGTGACTACTAGATCACAGCAGTCACACAGGCATATGTCTAGCTTGCTGACATCAGCATCAAAGGCAAAGATGCCGTACGGATTCTATGGAGAGTGAATAGTATAAAAACAATGTACTGTTGTCATGCAGCGGGAAACACCCACACACACAGACATATGTGATAGGATTGGGATTAGAACACAGACCTAACTACCTTATCACACTACAGCATTACGCATTTCCAGAACGCGCTACTGAGATTACTGAACACAGCACTCCCAGAAGCATACTTCTAGGTGGGTGACATCATCTGTAAAGGCAAAGACGCCGATAGGGAATGTATGTGGTGTGAGGCATCTAAAAGCATTACTGTGTCCCCAGGCAGCTGGAAACACACACACACACACACACACACACACACACACACACACACACACACACACACAGAGGCACACACTTGACAGGGCTGTGAGTTGAACATATGCCTAACTACCTTATCACACTACAGCATTACGCATTTACAGAATGTGCTACCGAGATTACTGAACACAGCACTCCCAGAGGCATACTTCTAGGTGGGTGACATCATCCGCAAAGGCAAAGATGCCGATAGGGAATGTATGTGGTGTGAGGCATCTAAAAGCATTACTGTGTCCCCAGGCAGCTGGAAACACACACACACACTTGGCAGGGCTGAGAGTTGAACATACACGTAACTACCTTATCACACTACAGCCTTACGCATCTACAGAACACGCTACTGAGATTACTGAACACACCACTCCCAGAGGCATACTTCTAGGTGGGTGACATCATCCGCAAAGGCAAAGATGCCGATAGGGAATGTATGTGGTGTGAGGCGTCTAAAAGCATTACTGTGTCCTCAGGCAGCTGGAAACGCACACACACACACACACAGAGGTACACACTTGACAGGGCTGGGAGTCGAACATACATCTAACTACCTTATCACACTACAGCATTACTCATTTACAGAATGCGCTACCGAGATTACTGAACACAGCACTCCCAGAGGCATACTTCTAGGTGGATGACATCATCCACAAAGACGCCGATAGGGAATGTATGTGGTGTGAGGCATCTAAAAGCATTACTGTGTCCCCAGGCAGCTGGAAACACACACACACACACACACACACACACACAGAGGCACACACTTGACAGGGCTGGGAGTCGAACATACACCTAACTACCTTATCACACTACAGCATTACGCATTTACAGAATGTGCTACCAAGATTACTGAACACAGAACTCCCAGAGGCATACTTCTAGGTGGGCGACATCATCCGCAAAGCAAAGACGCCGATAGGGAATGTATGTGGTGTGAGGCATCTAAAAGCATTACTGTGTCCCCAGGCAGCTGGAAACACACACACACACACACACACACACACACACATACACACACACACACACTTGATATGGCTGGGAGTCGAACATATACCTTACTACCTTATCACACTACAGCATTGCGCATTTACAGAATGTGCTACTGAGATTACTGAACACAGCACTCCCAGAGGCATACTTCTAGGTGGGTGACATCATCCGCAAAGGCAAAGATGTCGATAGAGAATGTATGTGGTGTGAGGCATCTAAAAGCATTACTGTGTCTCCAGGCTGCTGGAAACACACACACACACACACACACACACACACACACACACACACACACACACACACACACAGAGGCACACACTTGACAGGGTGGGGAGTCGAACATACATCTACCTACCTTATCACACTACAGCATTATGCATTTACAGAACACGCTACCGAGATTACTGAGCACAGTACTCCCAGAGGCATACTTCTAGGTTGGTGATATCATTCACAAAGGCAAAGACACCGATAGGGAATGTATGTGGTGTGAGGCATCTAAAAGCATTACTGTGTCCCCAGGCAGCTGGAAACACACACACACTTGGCAAGGCTGGGAGTTGAGCATGCACCTAACTACCTTATCACACTACAGCATTACGCATTTACAAAATGCGCTAACGAGATTACTAAGCACAGCATTCCCAGAGGCATACTTCTAGGTGGGTGACATTATCCGCAAAGGCAAAGACGCTGATAGGGAATGTATGTTGTGTGAGGCATCTAAAAGCATTACTGTGTTCTCAGGCAGCTGGAAACACACACACACACACACACACACACACACACACACACACACACTTGGCAGGGCTGGGAGTCGAACATGCACCTAACTATCTTATCACACTACAGCATTACACATTTACAGAATGCGCTACCAAGATTACTGAACACAGCACTCCCAGAGGCATACTTCTAGGTGGGTGACATCATCCTTAAAGGCAAAGACGCCGATAGGGAATGTATGTGGTGTGAGGCATCTAAAAGCATTACTGTGTCCCCAGGCAGCTGGAAACACACACACACACAAACACACTTGGCAGGGCTGGGAGTTGAACATACAGCTAACTACCTTATCACACTACCAGGGGTGTAGCTAGGATTTTCAAATTTGTACTCACAGCTCTCAAACTGCTACCCCCCTCCCCAGCCAAGCTACGGCCATTCTCGTAATTCACGGTTCACTCTTTTAGTGTCGATGAAGAGGCATTCGCTGTAATGCCTCTTCAGTAATATAATATAAATTCACTCAAACTCGGTTGCTTGAATTGAAAATTAACCTGAAATGTCAGTTCTTTGAAAAATGCAGCATGGTAGTTGGGATAGAGAATTTATGCTTTTGTTTTCTGTAACTAAGGTACAGGTTTTGAGCTTGAGTAAATTACTAACCACCTGCTACCCCTAACTAGGATGTTTCATTCACACACACACCCCTACCTACCTCTTAGTGCAAGAAATATGGACAAAGCCTAAAATAAACAGGGACAGATATTAAATAATGCTTGCGTTAACTTAGAAAGTTGCTAGAATAACATGATTTGTGCTAGTATGAGAAAGTTGCTCGAATAACAGGATTTGTGCTAGTATGAATTTTTCTAAAGGACATGAAGTCTGAAACTCAAATGTCTGTCATTATTTATCAACTTTGGCCTTGAATGATTTTCTAGAAAAAAATCACAAAATTTATGAGGAACAGACAAAAAATATGGGGCAAAAATCTGGACATTCTGCAAAATTTGGACAGTTGAGAGGTATGCTACCTACCACACACAGACACACACACACACACACACACACACCTCTCAACCTCTTACAGCAACAAACTCATAAATAAAACTGAGGCAAAGGCCCAAAAATAAGGTTTTTTTTTTAAATATTGCTCTTATAAACTTAGAAAGATAATAGAATAGTAGTAGGTCTTGCATTAGTACGAATTTTCTGAAAGGTATGAAATCTGAAACTCAAATGTCTGCCATTATTTTCTAACTTCAGTCTTTAACGATTTGCCACTAATTTGCCAGAAAACCACAATTTTATGAAAAATGCACCAAAAATGTGATACAAAAATATAAAATTGCCAGACAATACAGCTGGGAACCTGTCAAAGAAGGGACACCATTTTAATATGAGCACAGTTAACTTAGAGCAGCTGACAAAATTAGAGAATCTACATGCATTTCTGAAATAAAAGTAATGTATAACTGTGATCATTACAGTTATTTATAAAAGTAAAGTAAACCCTCCACGTTTTCTTCCAAAATTGCTATTTTGCAGAGAGATTATTAGGGGGAGAGCAACATTTTAAGCCAAAATTGGGGACATTTGAGAGGTTTGGATATTCCTAATTCTATAAAGCGATTTATTTGCACATACCTCTCAACCTCTTAATGCAGGAAATCTGGACAAGGCCAAATATATTTGGGGAACATACAAACAGTACTAAAAATTGCCCTTGTATAAACTTAAGACAGTTGATAGAATATCAGGTCTTGCTTTAGCATGCATTTTTTCTGAAGATTATGACGTCTGAAACTTAACATTGGTCATTATTTAGTGACTTCATTCCTAAATGATTTGCCAGAAAAAGTTTTATTTTGCATTTTACAGCACAAACACCAATAAATATCTGCTAAACAAAGCAATGCAGACTCACAATGAAACTAGACTTAGCATTAAAACTTCTCTGCCCTTGAAACTCACATTCATTGAAACAGCACTGAAACCCACATTCAAAGAAAATACATTTTGCCAGTGGCAGATAAAGATTAACTTTGGGCTGTTTTCAAATCATAGGCCCCTTGCACGTGAAACATACATGTGCTCTTTGATACACCTTCCATCATAAAAGTCTACTCAAACTTCTACAGTCTCCCAGTATCAGTAAATATGCACAATCTCTGAACTAGTAAAAGCCATCTACATAATTCCACATTAGAGAAATATGTAACTAATGAAGAGGCTGCTGCTAGCAAACAACTTTATATTTCATGGTTTCATCTACAAATAATGTGCCTGTTGCTCTTGAGGAATACATTGCCTATGTTGCATTAAAAACAATGATACGCTAGTAATATTGCAATAGGGAATGGATGGCAAGCTGATAACAGGTTCATAGTTACTACTAGATATCTTCGCCAAAACAGTCTACAGCATCCACCCCCCTTTACAACACAGTACAGTATCAGCAATGTATCTACCTACTGTAGGAGAAGAACCCACAGCCTTCTGCATCAAAAGCAAGTACACTATCTGTTGTGCTATTAAGAGTACAAGCAGACTCTGCATAAGCAGCACTAAACTTAAGTTCCCCTGCAGCTCTCAGCTCCTTGCAAAATGTTGACACTCAGCTGTATCTCTGAACTTTGCAGCACAAGAAATCTGGAAAAAGCCAACATTTATTGGGGGGGGGACAAAAGCCCAAAAAACATGGACACATTTTAAACATTGCTTTTATAATTTTGAAAAGTTGCTAGAATAAAATGCTGTGTTATCACCATGCATGTTTTGAACCCAGAACCGTATGCACTATAGTCAGTGCAATATGCCACTATGCTAAAGCAGCAGTTTGAAAAATAAGAAGACAAACTTAATGGCTATCATTTAGATAGCTCTCAATCTCTTAGCATAACAAAACCTGGACAAACAAAGCCAATAATGAGGGAATACAAATTCAGTTCTCACTTCACACCTTAGCACAAACAACCTGGACAAACATCAAAAACAATAATGGGAGAAATGTAACTTCAGTTCTCACCATAGTTCACAACCATTAGAAAAGTAAATCTGAACAAAGTTCAGAAATGGTGGTGGTTAGGGACTTTAGGCTGTTCTTACCCTGAAGCAAAGGTACAGGGTTTGAGCCTGAACACTTATAGCCAGCAGGTGTAGTATGTGGGGGCGCACACACACACACACACACACACACACACACAAATATCCTTGCCTTCCAAATGCACTTACAAATAAATATCCTTGCATTCCAAATAAATATCTTTGCCTTCCAAATGCACTTACAAATAAATACCCTTGCCTTCCAAATGCACTTACAAATAAATATCCTTGCCTTCCAAATGCACTTACAAATAATTATCCTTGCCTTCCAAATGCAATTACAAATAAATATCCTTGCCTTCCAAATAAATATCCTTGCCTTCCTTGCCTTCCAAATGCACTTACAAATAAATATCCTTGCCTTCTAAATGCACTTACAAATAGATATCTTTGCCTTCCAAATAAATATTTTTTGCCTTCCAAATGCAATTACAAATAAATATCCTTGCCTTCCAAATGCACTTACAAATAAATATCATTGCCTTCCAAATGCACTTACAAATAATGATTGCTGCCTTCCAAATGCAATTACAAATAAATATCCTTGCCTTCCAAATAAATATCCTTGCCTTCCTTGCCTTCCAAATGCACTTACAAATAAATATCCTTGCCTTCCAAATGCACTTACAAATAAATAACCTTGCCTTCCAAATGCACTTACAAATAAATAACCTTGCCTTCCGAATGAACTTACAAATAAATATCCTTGCCTTTCAAATGCACTTACTTCAAAAACGTTGCCTTCCGATAATAATCTGAATGCCCTTGCCTTTCAAATGCACTTATTTCAAAAATGTTGCCTTTCGATAATAATCTGAATGCACTTGCCCGCTCGCGAATCCATTGCTTGCCTTCCGAACGCCCTTGCTTCCAGGTTTCCCGCTCGTGAATCCATTGCTTGCCTTCCAAGTTCCAGATTGTTTCCCACTCGCAGCCAGCCGGACATGATGTGAGCTCTCTTCCGACTGGCTGATATGCTCCTTAAAGGAGCTAACACCCTTTAAATATGGACATTTTTTTTTTTTCAAAAAAGCTACCCCCCTTCTACAACAGTTGTACTGAAATCAGTACAGTGCGTATGCCTCCCGACGTACCTGCACACTACAGCATTATGCATTTACAGAACACGCTACCGAGATTACGGAACACAGCACTCCCAAAGGCATACTTCTAGGTGGGTGACATCATCCGCAAAGGCAAGGACGCCGATAGGGAATGTATAGAGAGTGAGCAGTCTGAAAGCATATTACTATCCCAAGGTAGACGTAGACAAACACATGGCAGTGGTGTGATCGGGGCATCTAAATATCTATGGAGCACTACAACAACACTACATAGATACGGGACGCGCCACAGACAGTACACCCTTTAAGACAGCAACTAGTGCGTTCAATGTAGGCATCCATCGTGACATTGAAAATGGACATCTGTTGCCTGGATGACCACCATCGTTATACAGTATGTCAATGGCCATGCCCACACGCTTAGTATCACACATCTGTTTGGAATGTACTGTGTGTCCATCTACACAATGGCGTACTAGGCATGCTCACACACTTAGCAGTTGCAAAGGGCCATCTTGCATGCACATGGATTCTAAACACGGAAGGGCACAGTATGGTATTACTGTCCCCACGTACATGAAGGCCACTCACATGTATTGACCAGTACACACTCAGCAGCTATCACAGATGTCTCAGGTGCAGATCACAGAGGTACACACAATCTACAATGTAGCCCTCAGACATCACCATGTCATTGGACCAGCAATACACAGCCATACATTAACACAACACCGTGTGACTCATGACCAGTGGACTGTACATAGGTCTACAGCAACTGTGCAGACTACACATGTACCGACAGGGTTCCATCATGTGTTATGCATTGCAATGATACCACTGTACATAACCAGGTCAGCTCTACACATACCAGAGTCCCTGGGTCTTACACAGCTGTGACAGATGACTGTCGCTGTACACCAACAAACACAGATGTTTGGCTATGTCATACATGTAATTGCAGTGGATACGTGCATGGACCACACACACAACACATATGTACATAGCATAGCTTTTGCTGTCCTCCATGCAGACAAGTGGCTACAGCAATCATACGCACGCAAATGGAAGGTGGGTCCATGGCTGTTGAATGCTAACAGTACATGAGGTAGCAATGTTGACCAAGGACACATTCCCTCTGTACTAGTTACCCATGACACCTGTCATATCATACAACAGTCCATGTGTTATGTATGTCAACACACATTTCCACCAATTGCAATGCATACAAACATGGCTACATGACAGGCATGTAGGACCAACATGCATGTACAATCTGTAGTGTGCATGCAGCTACCATGCATGTGCAGTAGGTGATGTAAGTAACTCATCTGTGCCTAACTACAACATGCAGTTGCAGTGCAGCCCCATCATTGACACCTGTATATGGTGACATACTGACAGTATGGTAGGATGTACAGCAGGTATGGATGGATGTGTGTACATAAAGTGGTGATCCACCTGTGTAGATGGATGTTTGCTGGGGACGGCTCGCAGGTGTGTCACACGCCATCCTACCATTACATGTGCAAACAGTACGCTATGTTACCGATACTTGACGGTGGAGACATAAAACCAACACAGCGGTCAGGTGTTACCGACAATACGTCACTTGACACCTGTAACACTTACATCCTCCCATGTGCATATAGCAGCACAATTGCCGAAGGTAGCATTGGTACACATAATGCGGTCAATACTGGTGCATGTCTGTCAGACATATCATCATATAGCAGATGTATTATTCACAGTACTGCCATGTGTGTTTGCTTGTGTGACCATATATGCCACATATGGTGGGGAATACATCCCAATTGTTACACACCCCTGTACACTGTTGTAGAGATCTGTACATACTGCAGTGTGGAAAGCATGACGTAGGCAGGTGTGGTGTGTGTATCACACACAACAGCTATCCATATGTGTACGACATTTGTGGTCTCCACAGTGTGTGTGTGTGTGTGTATGTAGGTATTTATGGCTGTCTGGTGCATGAAGTGAGGGTGTATGCTACCATACAGAACACACAGGATCCCTAGCCCCTCATGGTGATGCAGTCCGCTACCCTGTTGATGCCATCGGTCTCAGCCACACTTGCTACCTGTACATGTTCTTTCTTTGTGTCGCATTGTGTGGGTGCACAGTACTGTGAGGGTGATGACCACATAGGCAAGGGTCCTCACCTCAACACTATGGGGTGTGCATTATAGTGTTGTTGACCCCGTGAATGTGAGCATGTTCCTGCTACACAGTGAGGCCTCATGCTATCAAGTGGCCTCTAACATTATCATTGGCCAGACCGCTGTGTACAACCCCTGCACCATGTCAACATACCTGTGATGTGACCTGGTATGGATGTCACATCTCTAGCCACTGTAGCCTATTAAACTGCCCATATGCTTCTGGATCAGTATATGTGTGGACATCTGTGGTATGTTAGACTTTCCAACAGTCAGGCTGAGGCTACATATAGCATGCTGATATTGCCATATGTGCCTGTGAGTACTTCACAGTTACACATGGGAGACTGCAAACAGTGCTACCTGTAGGCACATGCAAGTAGACCATAAGGAGGGAACCAGGGCATCATTACCAACATGCTGTTACTCTTGTTGCAGACATATACTGTGAACATATAACAATGCATACTAAACCTGTACTACATGGTATGTGTGGTGCATGTCAACATACACAACTAATGTAATATACACATCTCTCACTATTCTCACACAACTAATGTAATATACACTTCTCTCACTATTCTTACACAACTAATGTAATATACACTTCTCACTATTCTGTTCACCCTGTGCATCAGACCATTTGAGCATGTCACTGCACCGATGGTGTGGATGACAGGGATGCGGCACAGGTTTCATCATATGCACAGGGTGATAATGTTTGCCAGGGGCATAGGCTGCACCAATGGATGACATCATGTGTGTGGGTAAGGGCAGTGATATGATTGGACATGTCTGTTCAGTATGCATGTGGGTGTTGTGGTGCCCTACAGATGTCTTTGCTGTATGCATGTATGTGTGCACACAGTTCTGCCTTTTGTGAGGCCTACACGGGGTATTATTGACAGCTCCAGATTGTACAGACCAGGTTGTACAGCTCACTGTGTCCGGCCATGGTCATGTGACCTGTGCCTGCCAGGGGTTGCACGGGCACTACCAGGCGGAGGTACAGATTGGCTACTGTCTGACGACACATGTCCACTGGAACCGTGTCCCCACTGGGAATGTCCAGGGCCACAGTCCACGTGGCCTGTTGTATCCTGGTGTGGACAGCGCAGCACCAGCTGCACTGCTACTGGTACTATGGGAGTGGGCATGTGAGGTGGCACGCTCATGTTGACCTGCACTAGGTGGTGTAGCTGGCCTACGTCCACGTGGCCTATGCCTCACTCCTACCAGATGTTCCAGCACAGACAGCTCACGCTCGCGGATTGCCATGCCACGGTCAAGGATTCCGACCATGTCACCCAATCGCCTGTCCAGAACATCAGCAATCTGCTGTTGAGCATTTGCCAGTGCCTGGATGTTTTCAGTTAGGGTACGGATAGCAGCCCTCTGCAGCCTCTGCCCTTCTCTGTTATGCTGTTCAGCATGTGCCTGTGCCGCCATTACAGTCTGGAACATGCGTCTGGTGATACCAGCTGCTGCGCTCTGTCCTGCAGTTGCATGTCTGCCAGAGGTCCTCCTATGAGCAGCACTGGCCACATGCCTGTGTGGCACATCTGCAGTCATTACACTGACACCATGGTGTAGACACACCTTCTGTAGCCACCACACATTCCTGTTCCACGCTAACAGATGCTGACTGTCCTTCCTCTATGGCCACTGGTGATGTGGTATGTGTTGGCAGCAGAACTGTGTGTGGGGAAGAGGGGGACATAGCTGGGATGGCAGCCATTGGCACAGATTCAGCCCCTGACCACCCTGCCTGTACCTCATGCATATGTTCATCACTGCTAGTATCTGTGGGCACACTAACATCAGATGGACCGCAGGAGGGTAACGCACATACATCACCTGTGAATGCAAAGAAAGACTCTAAATT